>NW_005842561.1:937202-939062 GCF_000455745.1 Alligator sinensis | reverse complement strand
AGCAGGAATCTACTACCAGGAAGGGATCTGACTGATTAGTGCCATTGTCACTGATATGCTTCAATTGTGAAAGTCCTACAGTTAGATAGAGCAATTTCAGTCAGCCGGGTTTTCATGGGTTTAAAATTTCCTATCACCAATTACCCAACCATCATAGCTTGCTTTCATTAGTTCAATTTATTGAATGTCAAAACCTGAAGTAAGAGAGAATATGGAGCTTCTCAAATCTGGGCCATCAATTCCAGCATGATACAGGTCTGGCACAGAAATATGATTATAAGCATAGAATGGACCACCCCAAAGCTGGTTTAACTGTTGGGGTTTAACTGAGTTACAACAACAAAGGTAAGTCTGATGTACCTCAGAGTTTTAACAGGGTAATGTTCTGGATAGGAGAAAGTTGTATGGCAATTGAGCCATTTACCTTCTTACAGCTGCAGTGCAAACAGATCCTTGTTAGGGTCAAACCAAACTCTAAAGTTGTAGCATGAATGGGACGAAACTAGTAGCATGGAGTTAAAACACCATGGTACTAGCAGTGCCTAGGTCCGATAAGCATCAAATGTTCAGACCATGGTTAGTATCTAATTTGACCACAATCAGGTTTCATTATCCTTGAAAACTGACAGCTTAAACACCCAAAAAAGTGTTTAAGTTCAATTGTCTACAAGAGCCTACAGATAGACAAGGAAGGAGAGTATGAGAGGGGAGGCAAAAGCCCTCCCCCCCCCCGCCAAGCCCAACGCACCCCAATACTTACCACAGGGATGGCAAAGTGTGGCAGTTGGGGAGAGACTCCAGGGCAGGGAGAACAGGCTCAGCAGTTCTGGAGCTGCCTGAGCCTGCAAATCAGTGGGAGCAGGGGGTGTGGCCTCAGAGTGGCGCGGGCTGCTCAAAAAGCAACTGGAGATTCAGCTGAATGCTGGTGGGGAGAAGGAGAGCTAAATGCCAGCAGGGAGATGCCAGCTGGATACCCAGGGAGTGCAAGCCCCGAGGACAGGAGCAGGAAGCTGAGCGCCTGCAGAGAGATGCCAGCAAGCAAGCCAGGGAAATCAAGCCCTGGGGGCAGAGGGATGCCAGGGAGCTCCACTGGAGAGAAGCAGCCACCTGGGACACTGAGAAGGAGAGCCGAGGCCCCAACAGGGAAACCAAGTGCTGTGGCAGGGAGCAGCACCAGGGGACCTCCAACACCCCTGGGCAGCAAAGCAGGGAGGAAGGCGCGGAGGACCACGGAGCCCTGCACAGGAGGGATGGGCAACACCGGCTGGTGGGACCCCAACAACCCAGCCACAGGTCAGATGTGCCTGCAGGGGGAAGGGATATGGGCTCAATGGAGGCTTCCCCAAGAGGGCCAGCAGAGGCCTGACACAGGGCGGTCGCCCCTCCCAGACACCTAATAGGTAAAGAGAGACAGTGGAATCCTAAAGCAAGTCCAAAGGACCTGGGAGACAAGATCCCAGGAACACATCAGTGGATGCTGGCCTCTTATGTTCAGTTTTGTTAGGGTGATGATATTTAGATCTTGGGGAGCACTGGGTGTGCAGCTAAATAAAGGCTTTTTTCTGTGTCTTAGCAAAAGCTGCTAGTTGTCACAACCCAAAGTTGTGATTTTCTTGTTTGTGTGTGCGTCGGCATCGCTAAATTGTGTTCCCGCTAAATTGCAGCTCTTCTGCACAGTGGAGTGTTCTGTTGCAATTAAGAACCCACGTGCAGGAGTTTTTCCTGCCAGTTTTGTAGCCTTCTTTGCATCGTGCATTTCTTTTGCATTATGGTGATGCACAGTACAAGGAAGTTCCCGCCATTTGTATTAAGATTTCCGCCACATTATTGGCCAGTCTTAATATAGGCACACGTGGAGGG
>NW_005842561.1:930256-933209 GCF_000455745.1 Alligator sinensis | reverse complement strand
CCCGCGTGCCGGGGCTGCTGCCCACAGCCTGTGTGCACAAAGACGGGCCCGGCTCGTCCCCGAGATCGGGAGCCAGCCCGCACACTAGTCACAAGGCAGGATGATATATTAAAAGTAACTAACTTTGCAAATGCTTAAGTAAGCAGTTTCCTAACAAAAGGATAGGGTGCAAAATGGATGATGTGTTGTGTAAGAACAAGATGCAGCCCACCAGCTATCGTCAGGTGATAAAGCAGAAGCAAGACTTTGGAGATGGTGATGAAGTCAGCAAGAAACCAGAAAGAACCAGCAAGTGACCGGAGGAAGCGGAGGTCAAAGTCTTGAGTGCGCGCTCTTAGCAGAGAGGTGTGTAAATGAATGAAATGCATAGGCAATTCCATGTTAATGAAGTAAACAGAGGCAGAGCTTGAGATGAGAGGAGAAATGGGTGGAACCAAAGGAGGGACATGGGCGGAGTAAATGTTAATGAGTATGAACCACGGTGTATAAATGTAGAAAGAACTATTGATCAGGGCAGGTCCCCTGGTTCACGGGCTGTGTGTCTGTGAGGGACCCTTGTCCAAAGCTATCTCCATTCTGAATAAAGCTGTTGCAAGCAATGTGTGCTGGTGTTTGCTCCCTGCTTGCTCTGGCTAATGAGTAACAGGATCCATGAGCGACTGGACTGTCATCTCCTTAGTTATTGGGCGCCGCATGGAGTTGGGGTCTAACAAGTTTTATTCCTAAATTATAGCTAACCCCAGACTGGGGTGTGTTTAGTTGCCCAGGCCTCAGTCCAAAGACAAAGGACGGCCTGAGGAGGACTGACAGCCAGAAAGACCCGACCCTTGGAGGCAGGTGGCGTGGATGAGACAGGATCATCCAAGAGTAAGACCTGTGGAAAGCAGAGTCCACCCTGGCCATGGATGTGGTGAGGGTGGGATAAAGGGGAGGCTGGAGTCCCACGAAGAAACCCAGAGCTGAGATCCCCTCGGACCACCTACCAGGAACTGCCTCCCAAGAAGAAACTAAAACCTCAAAGACATAGCAGGTGAGTAGGAGCAGCACCCAAACTATCTCAGTGGTGCCAAATTAAGATCTCACCCTGACGTTGCTGGGGATCAAGGCACCAGCCAAGGAGCCACCAAAACCCTTGAACACCTACCAGCAACAGAGAGAAAGTACAGCCTTTTTTAGAAGACTTAAAAAGGAATCCAACATCAAGGTCTTTTCATTTTAACCACTTGACTACAGTTTTATCTGACTACTCAAGTACAACCAATACATTTAAAATTTAAGTCTTTAATGTCCATAATTAACCCCCAAATAAGCATCCTTATTTTCTTAAAAGCTAGCATCAATGACTTTGACTGAAGCATCCTCCCCCTTTCAGTTCCATAAAGACCCCATGATGCTTCTCTCTTCTCCATACTAAAAATACTGAGCCAAACTTTTCAAGTTTTTCTTGTCACCATATTTCACAATGCAGGAATTTGCACATGTAACTTCCACTACTTAAAGATCAGAATAAACCTTAATATTTTTTTCGGTACACATTAAAAAAAAAAATCTAAATTAAAAAGTAAATAATAGAATTCTCATTTTATTTCGGTTCCTAAACATAGGGATTGTGATTTGAAAAGTTTTGTTAAAATTTTTTTCATTTTTAAAAGTTAAAAAAACCCTGAAATTCACAGGATCTAAACATAAGGCATATTTTAACCTTTCACAATTTATAAAATGTCCTGAACATGATTTAAACAAAGTATGTTATGATAGTGGAAACTTCCATTATTAGCAGCATTATTCTAACATACTACCATGTTCAGCTTTTAATTGTTAATGACTATCACAAGTCAAACATTGCTTTCTACTCAACTTAGAAGGATGAAGTACATGCTGTATTCATTCTGGAATAAGAACTTGCTTGCAAAGTTTGTTCAGGAAACTCATACCATTAGAATAATTCTGGCATGAGCCTCATTTATTTATTATTATTTATATATATTTTAACTGTGAAGAAGGGTAGTTAATGTGTGTAAATTACAGCACATTGAAAGACAATATCTTCTTCAGCAATCCCTCGCAGTCAAGGATGATTGTCTTTCGTGATTGTCCTATCTGTGGGTCCGAATATGACTGATGAGGCTGGTCCATGATTAACAGACTCTATTGCAACTGGGGCACATATATCCATGCAGGGTGGGTGGCTCCAGATTCTTGATTTGATCCCCAATATGCTGTTTCTACTGTTCCCGCTTTTCCTTCTCCTGTTGTTGTAAAGATTTCAAGTACTGAGATCCTTGCAGCAGATTCTTCCTCCATTTGGGGTGTGTACCCACCTCCGCTCTAAGAGGTGTTCCCGCCTTTGCCCGGGCTCAAGATCTTGTGCGCCCTGGGCTTACGGGTGAACCCCGGAGGTTACCCCTGCTGATGTCAGGAGGACCCCTGAACTCGCCTGCCACGACTTTGAATGTAACTTCAGTGGGGGGTCCTCCCTTGGGGTCGCCACCAGAGCCGGCGCGTTTCTCAGCGGGTAGTCTCGGGGCTCCGTCCTCCCCTACACCCCGGCCACTCACCACCTTAAGCCCTACCTCCTCTGCCTTCCACGTTGTCCTTGGCCTGCCACCCTCTCGCCCCTGGTTTGCCGGCCATCAATAAAGGTCTTCGAGCCAGGCGCACAGCTTACTGGGACGCCAGCCTGGCCCTTCTGCCCCGGTACCTGTTCCAATCCTGCGGTCCGTGATGCAGCCGGTTCCTCCGCTGGCTCTACTGTCTATGGTACGCCTGGTTACCTCACCGACGCTACCGCCTACAATGCAGCCAGTCCCTCCGCCGTTCCTGCCGCTTGTGAGGTAACTGGTTTCCTCCCCAGCTCTGCCACCCATCACCTGATCAGCGCCTCCTCCGGCTCTGTTGTTGGTGCTGCAGCCAGTTTCCTCACCGGTTCTGCTGTCTGTTCCCCAGTCAGCCC
>NW_005842561.1:925039-930175 GCF_000455745.1 Alligator sinensis | reverse complement strand
TCCGATAAGCGAGGCGCTGGCTCCTCCTCCAGCGCTGCTGCCGGTTGCTCTGCTCAGTATCTCGGAGCCAGCTCTGGCTCCGCCTCTTCCTCTCCCTGACGCTGCATGTGAAGGCTGATCCTCTCCTCGTTCCAGCTCGCTCCTCCGGTCTCCTCCTCTCAACCGCCCCGCTGCCTCGGTGGGGCCGCTTTTTGTTCCTCCCAGGAGGCGTCCTCCACCCCCGCTGCTCTGCCACAGCTGGATAAACGCCCGGCTAATTACCCGCGCCAGCGTTCTAGGCATGCGCCCTTCCTCGTGCTCTTCCGGCTCTGCGGGAGGTAAGCGGGACTCTTTGTTGCCCCGGGGTTCTTTTGGCGTCCCAGCTCCCCTGGGACACAACCCCCCCCTCAAGATGCCTTGGGGCGCTTCTACTTTACCTCTCCAAGTCATACCTGGTGGGTTGGCGGATTTCTCCGTCCGGGACTCCATCCGTTCACTCGAGTTCTTGCTGTCACACCTAGACAGGAAATCCGCCACTGTGCTTGACTTTCCTGGTCTGAACACGATCTGAAATTTATAAGGCTGTAGGGCCAATGCCCATCAGGTGATCCAGGCATTATCAGTTTTAGCAGTGCTCAGCCACCTGAGAGGGGCATGGTCCGTTACTAACTTAAACTCCCGGCCCATTAAATAATATCTGAAATGGTCCACGGCCCATCGAATGGCCAAACACTCCTGCTCTATTGTGGCATACCTCCTCTCTGCTGCCAACAGCTTGCGGCTAGCGTACGCTATTGGCCTCTCGATTCCCTCCTCCTCCTGCGTGAGGACTGCCCCCACCGCCGTCTCGGAGGCATCTGTCTGCAAAATGAAAGTTTTCCTAAAGTTAGGGGTGGACATTATTACAGCCTCACAGAGGGCCTGTTTTAACTTCCCAAAGCTCTGCTCCATCTCCTCCATCCACTTTACTGTCCCGTTCCTCCTCCCCTTCAAGGCCTCCGTCAAGGGGCCTGTTAGTTCCGAAAAGTAAGGCACGAATCTCCGGTAGTAATTGGTCAGCCCTAGAAACGACCTTAGCTGGCGACAATTCTGGGGGGCTGGGAAATTTTGCATCATCTCCACTTTGTCGGCCAGGGGTCTGATAGTGCCCCTGCCCACCAGGAACCCTAAATACTTAGTTTCCCTTTTGGCCAAGGCGCATTTCTGCGGGTTCACTGTGAGACTGGCTTGTCTTAGCTCTGATAGTATGGCCCTGAGGGCCTGCTTATGGTGTGCCCAGGTAGGGGAGTATATGATGATATCGTCAATGTAGGCCGCCGCGTACCTGGCATGGGGGGCCAGCAGCCGATCCATTAACCGTTGGAACGTCGCTGCTGCTCCGTGTAGCCCGAAGGGCATTCTCACAAACTCAGAGGCCCCAGGGCATGCCGAAGGCCGTCTTTGGCCGATCTGCCGGGGCCACCGGGATTTGCCAGTACCCCTTGGCCAGATCCAGGGTCAATATATATTGGGCTTCTCCGATCCTTTCTATCAGTTCGTCAACCTGAGGCATGGGGAACGCGTCAAAGACCGCTAGCACATTCAACCTTCTGTAATCGACGCACAGCCTCAGCGACCCATCAGGCTTGTGCACGGGAACCAGCGGGCTTCTCCAAGGGCTTTGGGATGGTCTTACCACTCCTAGCCTCAACATGGAGCTCACCTCCTCACGCACGGCTTCTAGCAAGTGGTGGGGAATGGGCCTCCACTTCTCCCTTACTGTAGCCCCTGGTGGAGTTTTAATAGTATGAATTGCACCTCAGAACCATCCTGGCTCTTTACGGAAAACATCCCGGAATTCGTGTATTAACCTCCGTGTTTCCCTTTTCTGTGACTCGGACAAGTCCTCCCCTACTCCAATTAACTGTTCTATCTTCTCAGGAGGTGCCACATCTTGTCCGGACCCTTGGGGCCCCAAATCCTCTTTGTCATTTTCTACGAAGGTAACCCAGCCCGTTTGCTCTCTCCACTCCCGCAGCAGGTTCACATGGAAGATCTGCTTCTCTCGGAGATGGCCAGGCTGGTGTACCTCGTAATCTATGGGTCCAACCCGTCGGAGAATCTCAAAGGGGCCTTGCCATTGTGTTAAGAACTGGCTCGTGGATGTAGGGAGCAGTACCAGCACTCGTTGCCCTGGCTCGAAAACTCGCTCCTTAGCGCTACCATTGTATTTTTCCTTCTGCCGCGCCTGAGCTTCCTTCAAATTTTCGTGAGCTATGTCCTGGGCTGCTCTTATCCTTCGTTGAAATGCTTGGCGATACCCCACCGGATCTTGTAGCGCCCCACTGTTCTGTTCCCACTCTTCCCGTAGGACCTGTAGCCATCCTCGGGGTCGATGGCCCAGAACCAGCTCAAACGGGGAAAATTTCAAGGAATCTTGAGGAGTATCCCTAAGGGTGAATAGCACCAGCGGCAAAAGTAGGTCCCATTTCCGAGGGTCCCCTTGAATACAACGCCTTAATACCCTCTTGATGGTGCCATTTAGGTGCTCTACTAGCCCATTCGTTTGAGGGTGGTACACCGAGGTACGTATCTGCCGGATTTGCAGTGTTTTACACACCACCCTCATGACGCCTGACATAAAATTTCAGCCCTGATCAGTCAAGATCTCCCTTGGGACCCCCATTCTTGCGATCCACTTTATTAATTCTTCTGCCACCTGAGGAGCGGTTACTGTCAGCAACGGGATGGCTTCTGGATAACGCGTCGCATAGTCCACCATAACTAAAATATACTGGTGGCTGCAGCTGCTGCAGGGTAAAGGTCCCACGACGTCTAAAGCCACTCTTGTAAAGTGGGTGTCTATGACTGGCATTGGTTGAAGTGGGGCACTGGCAGGACATTCAGTCTGGGTCTTCTGGCACTCTGGGCAGGCCGCGCACCATCGAGCCACTTCCTCCCCCATCCCAGGCCAAAAGAACCACCGGCTCATCTTCGCCAGGGTTTTATCTCGCCCTAAATGGCCCCCCACCGGGCTCGCGTGGGCCAACTGCCAGACGACCTGGCGGAATTGGTTCGGCACCACCAGTTGCGCTTCTACGGGGCCCTCCCGCCTATGCCCTAGTACGTGGTAAAGGAGGTGGTTCCTTACCTCGAAACGGGGGTGCTCTTCTATTGACGATCCAGCCTCATCCCTGGCACCATGGGTTTGTCTCCAGAGGGTTCCGAGCTCAGGGTCCTCGACCTGCGCCTCCCGAAACTGTCTGCTGCTGGTGATATTGTCTAGGTCGAGGCTTATGGATTCCTCAGCGGCGTCGGAGTCTTCCTCTAACTCCCCCAACCATCCTTCATTGCTCCCCATCTTTTTGCGAACTTGCTCCACGTCTCTCACCCACTCTAGTACGTCGTAAATGGGTGTCCAATCCCTGCCTAGCAGCATCTCACACGCCAGTTTAGGCACTACCCCCAGCAGGAGTTCCCCCTGGTGTTCCATGATGTGCAGCTGGACCCATTGCCGTCCTACATGCTCGACCTCGCCATGGAGGCAGGCCACCGTCATCGGCGGGACCTTTCTTCCCACTTGCCGACAGACCATATTAGCCCTTATCATGGATTGAGTGCACCCTGAGTCAAGAGTGGCCTGCACTGGGCGTCCGTCCACCCAGGCCTTAACGATCGGGTGGCTCCATATTGCGTTCCCCTCACAGCTGGCATAGCTGCAATCCATGGGTTTGCCTACCTCCGGGCCGCAGTGCCGATCAGGGAAGCCTCGGGGTTTGTCAGCCGGAACCCACCGCTCAGTGGGCTGACTGGGGCATTCTCGCGAGAGGTGCCCGTTCTGCCCGCAGCAGAAGCACACTACATCCCTGCCAGCCCCCCGAATAGGGGGATGCCGCCGCTCTGTTTCCTTAGGCAACACCGGCATCGGTCCCGGGCTTCTCCTTTCCCTTGGATAGCTCGCCTCCACAGCCGCGAAAGCTTCTGCCAGCTTCAAAGCCTCTTCACAATTCCGCGGGGAGTGTTGCCGAACCCAGCGCTGCGTCCTCTCCTCCAGGTCGTTCTGGAATTGCTCAAGGAAGATTTGATCTGCCAGGTCCTCGCGGTCGGACCCCATGGGGTTCACCCATTTGTCAAGAAGGTCCCATAGCAGCTGCAGTAGTACCTGGGGCCGTCTCTCGTCGGGCCCTTTTCTGGCCCGGAACAGGCGCTGATAGTGATCGGGGCTGATCTCCAGCTGATAAAGTATCGCCTGTTTCACCCATTCGTAGTTTTGGGCCTCATCTCTCGGGATGGCCCGATAGGCAGCCTGTGCCTTACCCACTACCAGGGCCCCAACTGCCTGGCCCAGTAGTCCTGGGGAAGGCCTGTCATCAGGGCATGGCGCTCAAAGGCCTTGATGTAAGCCTCGGGGTCGTCATCCTTCGTCATTTTCAGCATTTTAAATGACACCTGGCTACGTCGGAGCCATTCCTGCGGGCGGTCGAACATCTGCTGCTGGGAATCGAGGATTTGGGCTTTGGGTGAGGGCCTGCAAGTTCTGACCAAGAACATCAGCCGTGATCATAGGCACGGGTTGGGCATTGGCCGCCATATTCGGGTCTTCCATATTCCCGGCCAATGCACCACTTTGTACCTGCCTCCGCTCTAAGAGGTGTTCCCGCGCTGCCTTTGCCCGGGCCCAAGATCGTGTGTGCCCTGGGCTTATGGGTGAACCCCGGAGGTTACCCCTGCTGATGTCAGGAGGACCCCTGAACTCTCCTGCCACGACTTTGAATGTAACTTCAGTGGGGGGTCCTCCCTTGGGGTCGCCACCAGAGCTGGCACGTTTCTCGGCGGGTAGTCTCGGGGCTCTGTCCTCCCCTACACCCTGGCCACTTGCCACCTTAAGCCCTACCTCCTCTGCCTTCCACGTTGTCCTTGGCCTGCCACCCTCTCGCCCCTGGTTTGCCAGCCGTCAATAAAGGTCTTCAAGCCGGGCGTACAGCTTACTGGGACGCCAGCCTGGCCCTTCTGCCCCGGTACCTGTTCCAATCCTGCGGTCCATGATGCAGCCAGTTCCTCCGCTGGCTCTACTGTCTATGGTGCGCCTGGTTACCTCACCGACGCTACCGCCTACAATGCGGCCGGGCCCTCCGCCGTTCCTGCCGCTTGTGAGGCAACTGGGTTCCTCCCCAGCTC
>NW_005842561.1:920908-924788 GCF_000455745.1 Alligator sinensis | reverse complement strand
GCTCAGCCGCCGGGCGCCCCCTGTTGCCCCCCCCCCCCCCCCCCCTGCCGCTGCGTGTGGCAGCTGATCCTCTCCTTGTTCCAGCTCACTCCTCCAGTCTCCTCCTCTCAACCGCCCCGCTGCCTCGGCGGGGCCGCTTTTTGTTCCTCCCGGGAGGCGTCCTCCACCCCCGCTGCTCTGCTGCAGCCGGATAAACGCCCGGCTGATTACCCGCGCCGGCGTTCTCGGCATGCACGCTTCCTCATGCTCTTCCGGCTCTGCGGGAGGTAAGCAGGACTCTTTGTTGCCCCGGGGTTCTTTCGGTGTCCCAGCTCCCCTGGGACAGGGTGGTCCTGGGCAATAGTCTCCCATGAGCTGATGTCAATGTTGCATTTTTTCAAATTGGCCTTGGACATCCTTGAAGCACTTTCTCTGCCCTCCTCTTGAGCGTATGCGTTAACTAAGCTGGGAGAATAAAACTTGCTTTGGGAATTTAGAGGCAGACATCCAGATGACGTGGCTAGCCCAGAGAAGTTGATGTCAGATGGTCATTGCCTCAATGCTCATGGCATTTGTCTTGTAAGAGGACACTAACATTGGTGTGTCTGCTTTCCCACTGGATTCGAAGAATCTTCTGCAGGCAGCGTTGATGGCACTTCTCAAACAACTTGAGGTGTCTTCTGTACATTGTCCACATCTCAGCTCCATACAGTAAGGTGGAGATCACAACTGCTTGATAAACCATGAGCTTGGTTTCAGATCCGATACTGCGATCATCAAACACCCATTTCCTCAGGTGTCTGAAGGCTGCACTTGCACATTTGAGGCAATGTTGGATTCCTTCATCAATGTCTGTCTTCTGCAAGAGTTGGCTTCCAAGGTATGGGAAACACTTAGTGTTCTCACCATGAATCTGAATGATTGGAGCTGGGGACAGCTCATTAAGAACTTGTTGATGGAGGACCTTAGTTTTCTGAATGTTAAGCACTAGTTGCATTTTCTCATATGCCTTGGTAAAGACAGCGACAATTGCCTGAAGGTCTGCTTCTGAGTAAGCATAGACTACAGCATCATCAGTGTACTGGAGATTGATGATTGAGGTCAGGGTGGTCTTGGTTTTGGCTCAGAATCAGATGACATTAAAAAGCTTACCATCCATTTGGTAGTTTAGCTCCACTCTAACTGGAAGCTTGTTGGTGGTTAGATGTAGCATTATGGTAAGGAATATTGAGAAGTGCTAGAACAACTTAAGTCTCTCACACACTCTATTAAAGGGGTGGGCAAAATACAGCCCACAGGCTGAATCTGTCCTGCCAAACGATCCAGCTGACAGCTGCTCTTCTGAAGGAAAATTGTACCTGGCCCATAGCTGCCCTGGCTTTTGACACCTCTTGCTCTTCTCCTTTCCCTGTGCCATAGCCAGCTGCAGCAGCACCAGCACCAGCAGCCCTGGCTCCAGTGGCCAGGAAGCAACTCCCCTTACCAGCCTGGCCTGGTCCACCTTGTCCTACACCCAATGTACACTTCAAGGAAGGGGGCACTGAGCTCCTGGACAGGCTCCTGCCAAGTGAGGCTGTCTGTGAGCAGCTCTGACCCTGTAGCCATTTGCAGACCAGACAGCTCAGCCCTCACCAAGAATTGAAGCTCAAGTGTGGTTCTCCCCACTGGTGGGGGAGGAGGTGCAAGGGGAAGGCACCCAGGAGCTGTGGGTTATCCAGGTGCTGCTGGGCCAGGTAGGGGTCTGATAAGGGCACAGGCACCACTAACACAATGCCGTGCTTTGCTCTCATGTGCTACTTCAGGCTTCACCATATGGATGCAGCTAGAGCAGCTGGTGTGGCTCCTGCCAAACCGTGGCACAACTCCTGCCTGACTCCACATCCCCAGCATGTAGCTGGGTCAGGCAGGAGCTGCTCTAGCCGCTCTAACTGCACCCACATAGCTCAAAACAGCACATGGAAACACAGTGCACCACTGGCCCAGCTCAGCCACATGCTGGGGACACAGGGTGGGGGTGCAAGGAGAAGGGAGGAATACAGCACAGCACCAACCCAGCAAGGCCTGGATAACCCACAGCTCCCAGCCATTTCCTTGAGTCCCCAGCATGCAGCCGGGCTGGTGCTACATTAAGCTCCCATGCACCACTCTGGACCACATGGGCACCCCTGGAGTGGCTGGCATGGTTACTGCCTGATCTGGCTGTGTGCCATTGACTCAGGGTGTGGGAGGGGATGCAGGGAGATGCACGGAGCTCATGTATACATGTGTCTACATATGCAGATGCACAGCTCACCAAAACTGATTATCTGGTCCTCCAGCCCCAAAACTTGCCCACCTCTACTCAAAGGGATCAGTGATAGATCCATTACTGAAAACCACCACTTTTATTCCACCACGGAACAGGCAAAGAATGGCAATTAATTTTGGTGGGAATCCATACTTCGGAAGGATCCTCCAGTGCTTCTCAGTTGACAGTAAAAGGTTTTTGTGAGGTCAAAGAAGGTCATGTAGATAGGTTTATGTTTTTTCCAGCATTTTTCCTGCAGCTGGTGAACTGTGAAGATCATGTCAGTTGTGCCTGTTGATGCCCTAAACCCACAGAGATTCCAGGAGGAGCTCTTCAGCAAGTGGAAGGAAATGGTTTAGAAGGGCTCTCACAAACTTTCCTGTGGTGAACAGCAAGGTGACCTCTCTGTAATTTCCACAGTTGAACTTATCTCGTTTCTTGAAGATTGTCATAATCATGGTGTCCCTGAAATCATCTGGGATTTCCTCATCATTCCAAATCCTTAAGATGAGAGCATGGAGCTGTGATGTGAGCTCCTCTCCCCACTGCTTGAAGATTTTGATGATTCCATCAGCTTCAGATGTGTTGCCATTCTTCATTTGCTTGATGTCTTTCCTTACCTTTTCAAGAGTTGAAGGGATTCTGAGATCATCTCTGACTGGGTGTTGAGAACACTCATCAACAACAGTCTCAATTGAGAAGGTCTTCAAAATGCTCCTTCCAATGGGTGTTGATTGCTCCCATTTCCTTGATCAGGTCTCCTCCATCCTTAGGTCTCAAGGGGGTTGGTCCCCAAGTGGTCAGACTATAGATGGCTTCGGTGGCATTGAAAAAACTGTGCATATCATTGATGTCAACGAGATGTTACATGTCCTTCACCTTGTCTTCCCACTAACTGTTCTTCACATCACATGTCCTCCTTTGGACCTCCGCCTTGGCTTGTTGGAGAGACAATTTCTTTTTCTTGGCATTGGTGTCATTTTGCCAAGCACAAAAGGCCTTGCTCTCATGGTCAATCAACTCTAGGATCTCCTGGTCACTCTAATCAAACCAGTCTTGATGTTTCCTGATAGAAACTGAAGCGTTGTTGCAGGCACTGATGACGGTAGTCTAGAAAGCACCCCAAGTGCTGCTAATATTCTCCCATTGTTGTTGATTGGAATTTGCCAGCTTTTTACTGAGGCACTGGTGAAAGAGGTCTGGCTTGATTGGGTCCTCGAGTCCTTCAACACTGATCCTCCATTGGCATTGCTTCTGCTGCAGCCATCACTTGAGAGCTAGTTTGAGTGACATAACCGAGTGAATGATCAGTGATGATCAGTCGTTATCATCAGCTCCTAGCATAGCTTGGGTGATGAGGACATCTTTTCAATTCCAGGCATGAACAATGATGTAGTGGTGCTGGGCAGGCAGGCAGGACTGCTTTTGCCCAGCAGCATCAGGCATTGGCTGTGAACCCGAACAGGGCTTAAAACAGTGGTGAGCAAAATACAGCCCTCAGGCCAGATCTAGCCCACCAGGCACTTTCATCCAGCCTGCAGCACCCCTCAATGAATTGTGTCCTACCCAGTCCTCCCCACCGCCCCAGGCTGTGAGCAAGGTGCCCATGTGTGC
>NW_005842561.1:916415-920829 GCF_000455745.1 Alligator sinensis | reverse complement strand
TCGGAGCAGCAGGTAGGGAGGTGGGGGGGCTGGGGGGGGTCAGGTTGCAGCACAGGTGCGAGCCATGCCCTACTGGGCGCCTGCGCCAGGCACAAGTGCCCTGACCCCCCCCCACCTGCTGATGGCACCAGGGGCTGCATGCTATGGGGGAGTGTGTGGGTGTCCCTACACCCCCCACCCCCACACCCTGCCCCTTTACCCCATCAACATATACACCCCATACACCCCAACATACCCTATGCCCCCTACACAGCTACACCCGCTCACAGTCTCCCCACACCCCACCACCCACCCACCCACACTATAAGAGTGACACTTTATTTTTTAGTTATTATGCAATCCCTTCTATATACAGTACACAAACACAAGTCATATCAAATATTTTTTGTAATAAAATTAAAATATATTATAGTAGGTGTTTGACTTCTGGTATATGATTTCTTTTTTTTTCTGGTTCCAAGATGGCAACCCCCTCTTCCAAATGGAGTATTGGGGTGGGAGACAGCAGGGGGAGAGCTCCTATGGCAAAGGTCAGGGGTTAGGGGGCAGGACTTCCGGTCCCAATGTGGCAACCAGGGGGTGGGGCAACTGTCAAGGGGTGGGGCTACCTATGCAGCCCTGACAGTTCACCAAAACTTAAGCAGCCCTCTACTCGAAATAATTGCGTGCCCCTGGCATAGAGCCATAGAAAGTTAGGGTTGGAAGGGACCTCAGGAGGTCATCTAGTCCAACTCCCTACTCAAAGCAGGACTACCTCCCACTAAATCATCCCAGCCAAAACTTTGTCTAGCACAGAAAGTGGGTTGCATTGTTAGCTGTGAATGCTGTGAGCAGGTTCAGGATCCCAGATGCAGAACCTGCCAGTGGTGTCCACCACTGACCCGCCATTCTTCTACTGCAGTGGAAGCTTCTGTTCGGAGCCCCAAGCCAGAACCTGCCAGCAGCATCAGCCATGGACCCAGGCAGGAGCTGCTGCTGCACCAGTTGGACAGCAGTGTCTCTTCTCTTCTCTCTCTCTCTCTCTCCCCCTCCTTCCTTCCTTTCCATCTGGGTCCACACCTGAGTGCCAGGGCTCCTGGCAAACTACAGCTTCAGCTGGGGCATGGATGGAGGGAGGAAGGTGGGGAGGGGGAAAAGAGAGAGACAGTGAGAGAAAGAAAGAGAGAATGGGCACAAGAGACAATGAGCACTAGCAACAAAGCAAGTGACAGAGACAGAGATGGATGTAGCCCTCAACAGGTGCCCAAAAATCATTAAGTGGCCCTCCAGCTGAAATATTGCCCACCTCTGTCCTAAATGTTTATGCCCCAGCCAATAAAGAGAAAGCCAGGTGTACTTTCCTAGGGAACATAGCTGTGGCGATGCCCAGTACCCAGCCAGTGGTGATTGCAGGAGACTTCAACTGCATCATTAACAAGGGAAACAGAGTAAGTAGAGGTCAAAAGATGGGCCTAGACAGATCCCT
This sequence comes from Alligator sinensis, assembly GCF_000455745.1. Lineage (NCBI taxonomy): Eukaryota > Metazoa > Chordata > Crocodylia > Alligatoridae > Alligator > Alligator sinensis. The sequence goes on along the minus strand of NW_005842561.1, from coordinate 919,364 downwards.
CCAGGCTGCTGAAACAACTTGTCTATAACCACAGCATGGTGGGTGTCAGCAAAGGATCCCAGGGCCCTGGGGAAAACTTCACCTAAGTGGACCCAACAGGGCAGACAATCATGTCTAGACTTTGCCTTCCTCCCAGAGGGGGGAATAGAAGTGAAAGCTGAATTCACACCTGCCTGCTTCTCAGACCACTACTTCCTGACAGTGAAAGCAGAGATGGGGGAGGCAGTCTGAGAGAGGTAGAGGCATGTGGAAGCTGAATGTGAACCTCTGGATGAGGAAAATATCCAGCAGGAGTTCAGACAGCATTATACAGGGTGGAGGACCCTCAAAGCCAGGTACCAGAACCACAAGGAGTGGTGGGTCAATGTAAAAGAGCAAGCGAGAGACTTCTTCCAACAGGCCACCAGTAGGCAACCCTGGATCCAGAGAAGGTACCATGAGTGCCTAACCACAAATTGCAGAGCCTGCACCAACAGGTGGCTTGGGGCTGGGACATGAGGGAGGCCATGTGGGAGGTGAAGGCTCAGATCAAGGTCTAGTACAGGAAACAAGGCAAGAAGATCTTCCTGACCAGGGCCCCTGGGTGGAGAAAGGGGAGGAGAGGTCTGCTTACTTGGGCAGGCTGAAGAAAGGGGAGAGGCCATGACCAGCTGGGTGGATGGAGGGTGAGTGAACCACCAGTCGAATAAAGGGATGATGGAGACAGCAGCAACCTTCTACTGAGAGCTGTACATGGCACATGCAGAGGACATGCAGGACTACCTGCAGATGCTCACCCAGGCCCTAAGTGGGGATGAAGGCCTGAAGCTGGTGGGGGAGTGATACTAGAGAAAGTCACTAAGGCACTCCACAGCTCCAAGAATGGTAAGAATTCTAGGGCAGATGGCCTGCTCAAGGAGCAATACATCACCTTCTGGGACCAGTCTGGACTTGTTGGGGGTGTATGGGGAGTGACGGCAGGAGGGCCACTTGCAGGTCAGGAAGGATCAGGGCCTCATGAACCCTTTCTGATATGAAGTGGGAGCAAGGGAAGAGTTGAAGAAATGTAGACCCATAATGCTCCTCAACTTCAACTATAAACTGATGGTCAAAGTCTTGGCCAAGAGCTTTAAGTGTATTATAGGTGCAGTGATCCATGAGGAGGTTGGACTGGATGACCTCCTGAGGTCCCTTTCAACTCAAATTTTCTATGATTCTATGACTAGCCATGCATGGTGCTGGGTCAGCAGATCCACAGAGCCCTGCTGCAGCTCTGGGATATACTGTGGTAATAGGTTTAATGGGATATAATGGGAAAGGGATTCGACATCACCGTGATGAACCTCAACCTGGAGAAGGCCTTCTACCAGGTGTTCCAGCAATTCCTGTTTGAGACGCTGAAGACAGGGGTTGCCCCAGCTTGTTGCATGGAAAAAAAATGCTATACACTACTGTGAGTAACAGGGTGCTGGTGAAGGGGTCCCTCACTGCACTGATTGTGGTGGAGTCAGGTGTCTGGCTGGGGTGCCCACTCTCGCCAACTCTGTTAATCTGTGTGATTGAACCATTGGCCCGGTGTCTCAGGCAAGACCCCAGAATCCATGGAGTGGAGATCCCCGAGGACAGCAGGGCAGAGACAAGAGTCCTGGCCTATGTGGATGACCTCAATGTTCTGTGCAGGGACGAGCGGTCAGTAGAAAGTGTCTGCAACATCCCCACATGTACAGAGTGGCAGCAGGGGCCCTAGCTCAATGTTGGCAAGAGTACCCACCCAGTACTACGCAAACTCAGAGACCTATCTGCCCTGGGGGTCTCCATCTCCCACAAGCGAACAAAGATCCTCAGGGTGGAGTTCGACCCACAGTTAAAAGGCAAGAATACATGGTTAAAGACCAAGGCCAAAGTCAAACAGACTAGAACTATGGAACATGTGCCAGCTGTTGATGGGGGAGCGCATGAGGGTGGTGTTGCTACGGTGCTTCTATACACTGCACTGGCCTTTCCCCCTCAGAGCAAATCAGCCATAGAATCCAGAGGGCCATGTGCATCTTCTTCTGGGGCTCCAGATGGGAGATGGTCATGAGGACCACGCTCTACAAGGCAAAACAGACCAAGGGCCAAGGTATGCCAGATGTCCTGATGTTCCTCTGGGCCAAGTACACAAGCCAGATCTGCAAACTAGCAGCTGAGGCAGACTCCAAAACAGCCTGCTTCAAGAAATACTTTGGCAGAACACCTGCCACCCAACATGTACCTGTGGACTATGGACCATAGGCCATGGATTTGCTGTGGTTCTACAGGGTCCTGAATTGCTTCTGGAACGCATACAAATTACACAAAGAGGCCCTGGAGACCATGACAAACCACAGTAAGATGCAGGAGGTGGTAAGGGGAAAGGACAGATTGTTGCCCATGGATGTACTATATGGTGATAGCTGCCAGGCCATGTGGGAGCAAATTTTCCACAAGGACCTGCAGAAGAAGCACAGGGACTTGAACTGGCAGGTAGCTCACCAAGCGCTCACCATGCATGTGCTGAAACAGAGAGAGGCAGAGAGGCTCATTGGTCTGCTACAGGCAAACCTGCCGATGGAAGGAGGAAAAAATTGACTACATCTTCTAGAGCTGCCTGCACACTAGGGATGTGTGGAGGAGAGCAAGCAAGCTCCTCTAGGTGCTAACAGGGGTCAAGACCCTGACCAGAGAGGCAGCACTGTTCAGACATCTAACCAAGCAGCAAGGAACCCCAACAACCGGCTTCAACCAGTTCACCTCCTGCTTCAGAAGGACCAGGTACTTCCTTGTGTACAGGCACACAAACCTCCCAGTCAAAGATGGCATCAAAATGGGAGTGAGTGAGCTACAGCTGTACTATAAAAAGGTAGAAGATGACAATGGAAAGAAGACTGCAGAAAGAAGACTGCAGAATGGAAGAGGAAAGAACAGTGCAGACTGTTCAAGAGCAAGACC
>NW_005842561.1:907640-916384 GCF_000455745.1 Alligator sinensis | reverse complement strand
CCCCCCACCCCCCAGAGAATACCACAGTAACGAGGAGGAAGACAACAATGACTGCAATGAGGCAAAGTGGATGATAATGAAGACAGCTTGGACTAAGGACTAGAGAGGAAAACAGAGGGATGAGGGGCATGGAGGTGGGAGGGGGGTAAGGGAGGTGGGAGGGGGAGGTGGTTTGGCATGATTGTAACAGCCAAAGGAGATGATGATGGGTGCACAGCCTGGGTTGTTTTAATGACGATGATGATGGCTAATTGTAGATATACATTATGGACTTTCAAGTGAACCATGTTAGTGATGAGACAGGACAGTAAAGGTATAGGTGTGTGTGTATATCTATATATCTAAATATCTATATCTAAATAGAGATATATAGATATCAATATATAGATATTGCAAAAAAAAGTTTGTACTATATAAAAGTAGGCACAAAAGTGCTGCTTAAAACTGTTTATGGAGTACCTGTGCTAAAATTTGTAACAGTTAAAAACAAACAAACAAACAAACAAACAAGGTAAAATACATCAATTCTGAGTGAACCAAGTCTATGCATACCAATAGTAATTTGTCTATATGCAAATTGCTACAGGCATGTTTTTCAAAATCAATGTTTTCAAATTTGCTCCTTGCTCCCACATACTCGGCGGCTGGGGAGGGGGGGGCAGATTACTTAAGGGTAGCACTAATGGAACATTTCCCAGCTGGGATTGTACATATCGCGGTCACTTGCAGGGACGTCTGAGTGGTGGTCCCGACTCTCACCTACCACATCTTGATATTGAAAGAAGATCTATATCGGGAGGAGTTATTCATAAACACCACTTGACACCAGGATGTCAGGTCAGGTTCCCTTGGGGCTCCAACATCCCGTATATCCCAGCCTAGCACCACCCAGTTGGTAAGCCAACTTTCATTAATCAGGATCTCACACGGTGGTCTTTCTTTTAATGTTTTTCTTTTATTTATTAAATTTCTTTCCTTGTGTTTAGGTTCTAGCAATTCTCACCAATTGTTGGGGCGGACTTTAGTATCCACGGATAGTCAGATTGCCTCTTCTGGCTCAGGTCAGTCTAACACCTAGTCTCCCCCTAGGAATAAAAACCCCTTTTGACAATAGGAATTGTAAAAGAAAGCAACACTAACAAAATGAAAAAAGCCCGTCTGGGCTACAGTCATTAAAGCTTCCTTTTTCCTCAGGGTGTATCAGTCCCATCCAAGAAGGTATCTTTCCCTTCTTTAACTCATCAGGCTGCTTCGGGTTGTCTGCCACATGAATACGTAGCTCAGCAGAAACACTAGTTCGGCGTGTCTCAAAAATAAAAGAAAAGTGAAAGGAAAAATTTTACTTGGTGAGGTAGGGGCTCAGATGCACTCCTCTCATCTAGCTCTGTTTCTCCAGGCTGTCCGTCCATCTTGAGCACTGCACCCTCTGCCATGCTATTGCCGCTGGAGACTCCCAGCTTAATGGAACTGATCAAAGTTCCTCAGCCAGCTGGATGCTGGCTCACTGCCTCTACAGCTGTCCCACCCATCTCCTTCACTTTCAGGACATGTTTCCTCTGCTCCCCCTCTCCACTTCTGGGTTCTCTTCTCTTCTCTGCCTTCTGGGGGCTGCTCTAGCATTACCGAGCAGCTGCTCTGGAACCACTGCTCCCAGGAAGCTCTTTTTCTTTCACCAGCTCCTGCTGGTACTTGGTAATTATCCCCATAGTCTCCACTCATCTACACATCCTCCCCCTTAAGACACTGCTAGGCATCTTTTTTTCTTTCTCTTGTTTCGTGGATGTGTTTGTCTGCTGGGGTTTGTCGTGTCTGAAGAACATAGGCAATGCGTGGTGGGGGCACACGCTCCCCCCCTCCCCCAAGACTGGCCGCTGCTGGCTTCTGTGGGTGGTTGCCGCTCACCACCTGCCCCCACCTCGCTGCTGCCACCAGCATCTGCGGGCAGTCCCCGCTCACCACCCCCTTCCCACCGCTGCTGGCATCTGCGGGGAGTCCCTGCTCACTGCCAAAGCTGTCACCTACAAATGGCACCCCCCGCCCCCCCCCCCCCCCCAGTCTCAGGAAGCACCAGTCATTCATGCCAAAGAAGTTTCCTCCAGGTGGCATCAAGATAGAAAATCTGCCACCACACTGGTCCAGCTGGACCTATATTCAATATGAAAATGGAAAGGCTGTAAGGCTAAGGTCCACTTGGTTATTCTGGCATTATCAGTCTGTGTGGTTTGCAGCCATCTTAGGGGCACATGGTCTATAATTAATAAACTCCCGGCCTAGAAGGTAACAACAGAAATATTCAATCCCCCATTTGATAGCTAAACATTCTCACTCAATAGTTGCATACCTTTGTTCTTGGGGGTTTAGCATAGGCTATGGGCCGGTCCACTCCATCTATTTCCTGTGTTAACACAGCTCCCAGGGCTTAATTTGAGGCATCTGTAGAATGAAAGGGCATTTGAAATCAGGTGTTTTAAGGACTACATCTCTACACAGCGCTATTTTCATTTGGTGGAAAGCTTTGAGTTGGGTCTCATCCCATTTTATTGGATCTGAAACTTTTCCGTTAAGGGTGTTGTCACCTCTGCAAAATGTGAAATGAAATGCCAGAAATAACTTGCCAGTCCTAGAAAAGCCCTCGTCTGTTTTCAGGTTTGGGGTGGAGCATAATCTCTTATCATCTCTATCTTATCTGTTAGAGGTCGGGTACTTCCCTGCCCGACTGAAAATCCCAAATACTTGGTTTCAGATTTTCCCAATGTGCACTTTCTGGGATTGGCCATTAGGCCAGCTAACCAGAGTTCCTGAAGGACCAACTGAACGGCTCATAGATGTTGTTCCCACCCCTCTGAGTATATTATGATGTTATCTAGGTAGGCCACTGCATATCCTTGATGAGGTGCTAAGACCCAATCAATGAGCCTTTGAAACATTGCTGCTGGACTATGTAGGCTGAACGGTATGCTTTTAACTCTCAAAGGCCCCAAGGTGTGCCAAAGGATGTTTTCGGTTGGTCTTCATTGCGAACTGGCACTTGCCAGTTCCTTGGTTAAGTCCAGTGTGGATACGAACTTAGCTTGTCCTACCCTCTCTAATAACTTGCTAATCTGGGGCATAGGAAAAGCATTAAATCTTGAAATGACATTTAATTTATGAAAGTCTACACACAGCCATAGGGATCCATCGTGTTTTGGTACAACTACTAAGGGACTCTGTGCCAAGGGCTTCAGGATTTGGTAATCACACCCTGCGATAACATTTTATCTATTTCTTTATGTATAAGGTCATATTGATGGTAAAGGATTCTCTGCCATTTCTCCCTTACCACTTTTCCATCTGGAGTGATAATTCTGTGATTTATTCCTTTTGCATATCCAGGAATTTCACTGAATACATCCTGAAACTCTTTTACTAGATGTGCTAACTGCACCCTCTGTTCCCTGGTCAGCTGCAAACCCGCAAGGTATTAGAACAATGAGTTAGACAAAACACCTGTGCATTTAGGTCATCCACCTATGTGGGTAATAAAGAACTATTGTTAATTAATCTCATGTATCCATAGGAAGTTGGTTCCCCACAAGTGATCATGATATATATGATCCCAGCTGGGAAATTTTCTGTTAGTGCTACCCTTCCTTAGGTAATCCAACAAAACTCCATAAAGTGGTGCACTGGCCAGGAAGTCGTTGATGACCCAAGGGATAACTCAACATAGATCTCTCCAGGGGCACAACAGCAATGGCAACAGTAGGCTGCAAGGCACATCACCCTAGAAGAAAAATGGCTACAGCAGCAGGTCTGGGCACAGAGGAACAAAGTAGAACTCAAAGTCCCCAAAATCACAACACAGGATGATCCAAAAGCTTTCCTTGAAAGCTTTGAGAGAGGGGCGCTAGCCTCATGGTTAGACTGAGGCTGCTGAATGGGGCAACTGGGTGTGCTCTTAATTGGGAAGGCCCAACCCACATATCATGCTATGACTCAGGGAGAAGCCATGGATTATGATAAAGTAAAGAAAGAAATTTTATATCAGCTGGATATCAACTCGGAAAGATAGCGTCAGACATTCCGCACTAAGAAGAAGAAAGAAGATAAGTCCCTGAGAATATTGCTTTAACACCTGGCTGACTTACTGGACAAGTGGCTGAGACCACGCTCAGGATCTGTCTAAAGTTGAGATATGTGATAAGATCCTCTTAGAACAGTTTCTCCTGGACCTTGATGAGAACATGCAAAAGTATGGAGAAGGCTCCACATGCACACCCCACCATACCCACACACACACACACACAAAAATACATATACCACACCTCCCATACACCCTACACCCCCCACACATACCCCACAAGCCCCACACCCACACAACACCCCCCGCAACACTCCACACACAATATACAAGAGTAAGGCTTTATTTTGAGCTGTTATACCAGGGGTTGTCAACCGGGGGTACGTATACCCCTAGGGGTACTTGGACAAGTCCTAGGGGGTATGCACGGGCAGGTGGGGACAGAGCACCGCCATCTCCCAGGAGCAGGAGCAGAGCCAGGGAGGGGCAAGGGCAAGGGCAGTGGCACCCCTCTGCGGGGTTTTGGGAAGCCACCGCCACCACATACCATCCTGGTGAACTTCCCCACCCCACAGAGGGGCACCACTGCCCTCACCCCAGGCCAGTGAGCTTCCCCACCCCACCCCACCCCAGCCCTGCTCCTGGGAGGCAGTGGCAATCCATCCCCACCTCCCTGCTCCATGCCCAGCCATGCACCACCTCCACTCAGCATTCAACCATGAGCTAACCCTCTCCCCCCTGCTGGGCATCTGGTCGCCAGGGGTACTTAAGACTAAAAAAGTTTGAAAACCCCTGTATTATACAATCGCCTCTATACACGCTAGGCAAACACACCTGAATCAGACCAAAAATATTTTTTAAAATAAAATTAAAATATGTTATAGTTAATGTTTGATTTTTAGTATATGATTTTTTTTTTTTCAGTTCCAAGATGGCAACCTGCCCCCTTCCCAAAAGTAGTACTTCTGAGGGTGAGGGGAGGGACTTCCAGTGCAAATGTCAGGGCTTAGAAGTGGAACTTCCAGTCCCAAGATGGCGACCAGAGGGCAGCGCACCTGTCAGGGGGCAGGGCTACCCTTGCAGCCCTCGATGGCTTGCCAAAACTCATTAAGCAGCTCTCCAGCCAAAATAATTGCCCACCCTTGATTTAATGTCTTAAGTCAGGCACGCTCATGCCCCCTACTTCAGCTGCCACCACAGCTTCTCCATGCCACTGATTGCCACCAACTCCCCTCACCACCAGAGGCTACAATGATTACACAGACTAGTGAGTGAACTAGTAAGCAAACTATGAACTAGTGAACTAGTAAGCAACCAACTCCATACCTAAATCAGCCATTCATGCAAGTCCATCACCAGGGCTAGTGACTGATACAAACTGAGGTAACATGGATCTTACAGCAGGAAAGACCTCCCTGGTGCTCTCTCAGACATTTCCACAAATGTGGATCTCCTCTGTAGCAGAGCAGCCGGCCACACGAGATCCACCATGCTGTTGACATCATCAGGGTTTCTTTTATTGTCTGTTTTAATTGTATGGCTCATGTTTGGATAGGATTTAACCCTTAATCAGTATCAGATTCAGGAATGGGGAGAGGGGTGCAGACTTCACTTTGGCTGTGCAACATATGTGCAGTGAGTCCTGAGCTCACTGCTTGGTCAGCATGGACTCCTGCCACAGCTCTGTACAAGCAGTCATCTCTGAGTTCACCAGGTGATGGGGAAGGCTCTGGCTGGAGCCCATTTTCATGTGGGTGTAGAACAGGGGTGGGCAAAATATGGCCCGTGGTCCCACCTGGCCCAGGCACCATCTGGCCATGGCATGTTCTCCCACCCCCTGGGCATGCAGTGGGGCTGGGGAGGCTGCAGATGGTGGCAGCTCCTTTTGGCTGCTGTCACAGCCGGCCCCAGCCCCACAGTACCAGCAGGCACCTTGCTGCACAGCACTGACCCCACACACCCTGTGCCTGCTCTGGGCTTGCCTACCTAGGCTCAGCAGCAGAAGCATGGGACAGACACTGCTGCTCAGTGTGGGGGGAAAGCGGTCCCTCCCTCTTGCCACTGCTGGTACTTCCTGGTGTAGCCTCCTGAAGCCTGAACCACACCAGGCTCCCCTGCATCTGCTCTGTACTGCCACTGCTGCCCCGCCGGGCAGCCCAGAGGTGATGGTGACATCAGTGTAGATGCAGGGCAGACCAGTGTGGGCTCTGGGTGGCTGCACCAGGAAGTGCCAGCAGTGGCAAGGGGGAGGGGCAACTTTTACCCCATGCTGAGCAGCAGCTTTTGTCCTGTGCTGCACACCTGTCAGGAGGCAGGGCTACCCTTGCAGCCTGGGCACTGCTGAGCCTGGGCAGGTGAGCCCAGAGCAGGCATGGGGCATGCAGGGTTGGGGCTGTGCAGTATGGGTCCCTGCCGGTACTGTGGGCTGGGGCCAGTGGCAGCAACAGCCAGAAGGAGGCACCACCACCTGGGCTGCCCAGAAAGGCAGTCCAGCTGCAGACTCACCCCAGCCCCCCTGCATGCCAATGGGGCAGCAAGACGCACCACAGATGGGCAGTGCAGAGCAGGCCGGGTCCAGGCTGTGCCTGGGTTCTGGCTGATCCTCTCTGAGGGGGGTGAGTCTGGACCAAGCATGGGGTGGACTGGGGCTGCGCACGGTTAGCGATGGCAGCAAAGCGCCACAGGGTACATGGGATCTGAGATATTGAGGGATGGGTGCAGGGGCTGAAAGGCTTGAGGGGGGCATGTGCGGGGGGCTCCCATGCACATCCCACCATACCCATAACCCCTACAACCACACCATCCCCCACACACAATCACATAACCCCACAGACACTGCACTCACCCACCCCTTCCCCCACATACACACCCACGCACTTCTGGGGGGAGTCCCACACACTGCTACATTCACACACACCACCAGACATATGCACCCAGACCCCACACCTCCCATGCACATCCACAGCCACCCTCCCCCTCCACACACCCCACAGCCCCCCAAAAATGCACACACACATTCCCACAAACACCCCCCACCCACCCACATCTACATCCCCCACATCCCACATACATACATACATCCAAACACACACAGCCACACACAAACCCCATACCCACCCACCCTTACTCCCCCACATCTCCACAGTATATGAGAGTAAGATTACAGTTTAAGCTATTATGCAATCACCTCTATGCATACAACAAATCACACACACATTAGGACAAAATATTTTTAAAATAAAATTAAAATATGCTATTGTCAATGTTTGAATTTTAATATACAATTTGTGGGGTTTTTCAGTTCCAAGGTGGCAAGCCCCCTTCCCAAAAGCAGCACTTCTGGGGGCAAAGGGGGGGTAGGGCCTGGTGACAAAGGTCAGGGGTTAGAGGTGGAACTTCCAGTCTCAAGATGACAACCAGGAGGCAGGGCACCTGTCATGGGACAGTGCTACCCTTGTGGCCCTTGACAGCTTGCCAAAACTCATTAAGCAGCCCTCCAGCCAAAATAATTGCCTGGCCCCACTCTAGAGGCCAGGGCATGAATGCTACTGCTGTTTACCCTTCTTCTTTCTCCTTTTCCCCACTGATTTCAGCAGCAGGGGAAAGGAGGTGGTGAGTGGAGATGGCAGCACTCACCCCCTGAGCTCAAGAGCCATGCAAAAGCAGAGACTCCAGTCAGACCCTGTGCTGAGAGTTCATGTGCCACACAGCCAAAGGGGAATGAGGCTGAACCACCACACCCACTCTGGATCTGTCCCATCCTTAACACTATTTTGAAGAAAGACGTTCTCTAGAAGAAAGCTTTCCTTCATGTCACAAGGCAATTCCTGCAGTGTCTTCCCCTGGCTCTCCATCTGCTATCTGCAGACCTGGAGCAATGGAACAGCACTGGAGTGAGCTTTGGAGTCTTCTCCTAAAGTAAGGAACACCAGAGCAGCTATGAGGCCATCCTCCAGGACCAATTAAGCTTTCCTGGGTGCAGGTTGGGTGTGTCTGTTTGGGCCCCAGGTCACTGAAGCTACAAGATGAGGACTTTGTCAGTTATTTTAGATATACTGTATTTATCAGTCAATATTACCAAGACTTTGTGCAAATCAAATATTTCTCTTACTAAGTAACATAATATTTTAGTCTAGAAATGCATTTAAAAGAAAGTAAAACATAAATTAAACAACTACACATAAGAATGTAAGAAGTGCCATACTGGGTCAGATCAATGGTCTTTCTAGCCCCATATCCTGTCCCAGACAGTGGCAGAAATAGGTGCTATAGAAAAAGAGCACTGAACTGCATATATATAGAATGAGCTATCTCATATTCAGTACTCTTCCTGGCATCTACCATTTTAGGTTTCAAGATGCCAGAGGAAACATTTCCAACCATTCTATTCAACTGCTATTAATATATTTACCATCCATGGATTTATCTAGTCTCTTTGTGAACCTGGCGCAGCGATCTGCCTCTGGCACCTCCTGTAGCAATGAATTCCACAAGTTAACGACACTATAATTGTGAAGCCATATGTTTAGCAAGCAGTTTGCTAAACCCACATTCATTGTCATCACCAAAATATTTTGTTTTCTTTGATTAACAGATCTTTCCTAAATGAAAGATTTGAAAGATTCCTTCACAAATTTAAAATGGATGCATACTTTGGGAAAAGGCTCCGAATCCTCAAAAAGAA
>NW_005842561.1:847451-907609 GCF_000455745.1 Alligator sinensis | reverse complement strand
TATATATATATATATATATTATTTGGTCTTGTGTTGATGTTGTGGATACATATTAAGTTGCCTTAAAAACATAAGCAGTAGAATATTTGTGCTTGTTTAGATCAGTATTTTCAGCTAGTACATATCCATGATTTATTTGCAAACAAATTAATTAATGTTTCGGCAGCTGTTTGCAGCCAGTCTGTGATCTAGTTTTAACAGAGATGACACTTTTTTTATTCTTCAGGGGCAATTTCAAGTAGTCTTAGATTCCATTCTTACTATCAGTCCAAATGATAAAAGAGTAGTGAATCCTAAAACAGCATAGTTGAATTTATCTGCTTCCACATAACCGGTTATTCCCCAATGCCATCTTTCCTGTGTTATCTTTTAATTAAGGCTGCATAATGCCAGTTTATAAACAGATCTCTAAGTAAGATCAAAAACTGACATATTTTAAATGTTTTTCATTCTCTAGTTTATGGTCTCTTGGGAGTGTTATTCTAAAATGTACATCTCTGTATAAAATGATTTTTATTGCATTGTATGTAATGAAAAGAAATGTTTGAATATTGTTCTGTAACCTGACAAAGAACAAACAAATGAAAGAACAAATGTTGGGTAGTGTAAAAGAGAAGCTTAGTATACAATAGGTAGTTCAGTGCAGGCAACATTAGTACACTTGTGATTTATTTCTCTTGTTTTTAAAAAAAAAGAAGAGCAAAGACTATAAGACAAAATCCCCAAAGCCTCGCTTGGCTAAATTTCCTTATTCTTCTTTGAACAGACTACACAGATTTTGTTGACTAATTGAGATCAATCCCAGTTGTAAATCGCCTAGCTATCCTACAGCTTTAATTAAGCTACCAGAGGGAGCTGTTTATCAATTAACACTTGTTACAAATTATTAGTAATTATATGGACTTTGTGTATACACTTCAGCCTGTAAGACCAAACTGTCCTTACTTCTGAATTAAGTACATTCAAATGTGTATTATACTATTTGTATTTCAAGAGAAACCAATCATCAAAAAAATATGGAAATTACTTTGCAGTAGATAGATTAGAAGTAATCCATGGTATTACTTTTAACTAAATGCAACAATTTTTTAACATATCTTAAGCATATAAAATAGGTTCTTCTTTTAAGTAAGGGAGTTCATCAAACTTTTTAAAACAATGGTGGCTCTCTCTAATGGGCCACATGTATTCCCTTTCTGAGTAACAAACATCTTAAATAAGGAACATTAGGTAAAAGTTGATAATGTATTCAAACATTAAAGCTACCTATTGCTGTGTGCAGTACATTCTGTGATAATTTTAATTGGCTTAATTGAGATGCACAAGTCTGATTAATGTTTAATTCCTTTATATTAAAAAAGAGAGTCAAGTAGTTCGACATTTCTTCAATTATGTTAGATCTTTCTAGACTTCAAAGGAATGTTACATTAGACAGCTAGATACTGGATGAACTGATTAAAGAATAAAGACTGCTCATTATAATCTAAGAGTACAAAATTGGTTTGTGTAGCCTTTGAAAGTTGAAATTAAGAGCTGTTGAGCTAGAACTTGAGCTACAGTAATTAACCCAATTTATAGTCATTCTTGCTTACCTGGTTGACTGAGATAAGTCTTTTGAAATGATCTACTAGATTCACTGGCACGTCTCTTCCATTCTATGACCAAAAACTACATTTTCTGCTTACTTAAAGCTTCATTTATAAGATGCGTCTGTACAGCCCTCACTGACAATAGATTAAACAATAGAAAAAAAGAAATCATAGAGCAGGGCCTTGCTAATAATGCACACTAATGACAGGAAAAACATTTGAAATTATTGACATTTTCAATTAGGAAGTGAACAAACAATAAAAAGCAAGGCATCACAAAACAGATTTGAATCACACCAGTGTTACTTAGTTTAAATTACTGCAAATACTTTATAGCATACTAGAAAATATTCTGTGGTAAATTTTATTTAAGCAATGAAATGTTTGTACCACAGGCCTCGTTTTTGCCTTTGGCTGTTACATCTTTTTCAGAAGTGGGGGGGACAGCAGAAAAGAGATTTTTTTACCTTTTGTATGAAACATTACTAGAGCAGGTAGATAAATGGAATGCTATTGTAGTATTTAAAAAGTTGGAAAAATAAGTATCTTCTTTAAAACAAGCCTGTACTGGCAGGAGTTTAATACTTCATTAGGCACAAACAATAAACTTTCTGAAAACTGAATCAATTAAAAAAAGAGCATGGGCTTGGAAAAGTGATTGCTTAACTCTTACAGGAAGCAAAGGAGCAGCATTTGAATAAAGTCAAACTTAAACAGGTGTCACTTGTCTGCTTTCTTGAATACCTTCTTGCAAAGCTCTCCCATAATGATCCAAAGAGAATGTAAAATAGCCTTTATGAAATTAGCTCACTCATGAAAGAAAGCATATTCCTAAATTATTCACAGCATATATAAACTGTCAGGAAGCCAAAGTAGAGGTCCACTATGAAAATCTGTTTTTTACATTGTGGAATTTGTTCGGATAATGCCCCATAAAGATTTCACCATGACTATCCCACATTCAGATTTACAATGATTGTCCCTCTGTCATACAAAGCATGTGCTTGTAAAAAGCAGACCACACCTTAAAAAAAAAAAAGGTTGTTCAATGTAATTAAATAAATAAATAACTAATCTATCAGAATTGGGGCAAAACCTCAACTTGTGAAAATTGTCCTAGCAATGCTGACTTCCGTAAAGCTATGGCAATATACACACAATGGTCTGCCCCATTGTTGGAAACACGTCTCTGAACCATTTTTTCATCATTCCCGATTCCTTTGGGAGTCATTCTCCACTAATTTGGATAAGAGTTTCCCTAATTTAGTAGTTTGTGCCATGTATCTGTGACCTTTTAAAAAAAAACTGGTGTAATGCATACGATTACTGATGTAAACACTTCACCTATCTATGCCATGCATTTCTGTAGAGCCACTATAGCTCCAAAGAGCAAGCTCTTCTAGACCCTACTGAATAAGTGAGTAGGTAAATGGCAGCCTTAAACATTAACTCTTGCAGGAAAATGGATAAAAAACTTGATTTCTAATGCAAATTAGTATCTATGCCAGAGACTGAACAAAATGCATTTGCCATACCAATTAGTTCATATGTGTCCTTCTTTGTTCTCTAGAAAATGCAGAACAAATGTAGGTGAAAATGGATGAAATATAGGCTTTTCTTCATAGCACCACACAGGGCAGAGGGAAAAAGCCACCACCTTCCGAAAACAATTAATTCAGCTGGAAATTCTGAAACCTCATGCCATCGCTCAGCTGACACAGACACCAGCTAACTCATAATTCCAGATGCCATTAATTAGATGGCATCCTCTCATTCCAGTCTTATGAAACAACAGTACTTTTCCTGCTCTTCTTACTTATTAAGGGAGCCCAGTATTTCATGTTCTCTTTCCATTCCATAATTTTTTCTCTTGCCCTCTATCTGCTCTTCTTATGGCTACAGAAGCTTATCTCACATCTATAGACAATTCTTCTCCCTCTCTGTATTAGTGACATGAACTAGTACCTTCAGCTAGTAGCAAAAAGGACTGTTACTCTTACCTATTTATTTATAATCCTATATTCCACAGACCTGTAGATTTAAAGGAAGCTTTTTCTCTGAAAGCTCTTCTCAGTTTCTATGCAAAGTATGGTTTCTTATATATGTATTGATGGGATATATAGATGACATCAGTTGTTATTTATTAAATAGCAAGATTACTACCTAAATAGCAGAGCTTATATTTTTGCATGATCTTTATGTCTGCATATTTTTTCTGACCATTATTAAGATGACTGAATCCATGTTATTGCCCATGTGAACCTTTCCAATTGCACACACTTTTTTTCCTCTTTTCCTAGACATTTCTATTTGGACTTGCACCACATCATCTTGTGTGTAATCTTGCCAGATTTCACAAGTTAAGTAGGACAAGGATAGGTTAGTATTCAGATGATAAACCTTCACAAACCAGCAAGCTGAAACAGAAATCAGAGCTGCTGATATGTTAGACAGTAACCATCTCTCCACATTGTCTTTTAGACATAAAACTGAGTGTAAACATATAAAGGATCTTTGGCACTTTCAGTTAGATGAAGCATTTTTCATAGCCATGCATACAGATATTAGCTGTTCAAAGGATGCCATCCTTCCTGCCAGAGGTAGTTAAATTGTATTGACTGGTGATGCCCAATATATTATTTTTAAAATGCTGGGAACCCCTTGGAAAATAAAGGGGCTATTATAAACAAGCTCATTACCAATCATCCTTAATTCTGCCATTATGTAATATGTCACATTATATGTTGCAAGGGCCAAGAAAGGCCAGCCTAAAAATCTAAAGTACCAGCCTAATCTGACTTCATATGCTTACACGCATGTTATAGGAAGCCACTGGAGCAATGAGATGCTCTCTCTTATCTGGCTACATAGCAGGAAGCAGGCAGCTTGGACTGCGAGTTTTGTACTCATCTACCTGCAACAGGGAGATGTGGCAGATTTCATATCCAATTGTGAAATTTCCTTATCTCCCCGATATGTTCCTGAACCAGAGTACCTTTGAATTTTCTTAGTAGGCTGGAACTGACAAAACTCTCAGTATCACATATCTCTTTCACTCATCTTGAACAGATCTTGTTAGTGCATATTAGAACTTGTTAAAGATTAATTCTTAAAGCATCCTCAAGCTTTCTTTTCCAACAAAGGAAACATCAATTATAGGCTCACACATAAACTTTGCCCCTATCTTGAATACTTGCTGCCCTTTATAAATCTTAGATTTCTTCCCCTTGTGTGTGTTCAAAGGAGAGATTTTATTGCCTCCAGGGGTTGTTAAACTGATTGCAATACCACGTATTTAGAGCAGTTCAGTGGGAATTAAGCTGGTTCAATGCTGTCAGACCTAGAATATAGCTGTCAAATAGCATTACAAGTAAAACACCCTTGATAAGAAATAATGACCAAATGTCAATCTGTTTTTCACCAGCAGCACTATAGACTTATCTTGCCAATGAAAAATGCAGTATTTTGCACATTATGGTAGCTGTGCCTTTGTGATGTTATAGTTAAGGTTGTATCAGTGTTTCAGTTTAACCTATTTCTAGGCATTTTTAATTTGATCATAAAAATTGTCTCAGACTAACTCTCAGTTCAAAGAACCAAAATCAAAAAGCCTGATTTCCCTTCTAATTTATTTATTTTTTTTACAAATCTGTTAAGAATTGTTAGCCATTTTATCCTAAATGACAACAAAGTATTGATTTGTATGTTGTTTTAAGCAATTACAGTATTAAAGATTTCAATTTGGGAAACCCATAATTTCATACTTCAACATATTTCAAATGTTATTGTTACTCTTCAGATTATTTTTTTAAAGATGATTTCAATGTATGCAAGCAAATTATTTCCTGTGAATTTTTGTATATCTAATGAGTATTTTAAACATGTTCTCATCTAAATAAAGGTTAGTAATCCTTTTAAAATAAATATGCTAATACTTGTTTCAGCCATTTGAGTTCATTGGGCACATGACGCACGTTTTATATTATATGCGTGTGTGTTTATATTTGATATACTAGAAACATTAATTCCATTTCTTCCTATGTATAAAGAAATAATTTCAGGGGGAGAGCCCGGGAAACCTGCCAAATACAGTTAAGTCCTCATTTATCCAAATGTGAGGGGGTTCAAGGTAACATGGAAAAACAAAGTTTCAGATAAGTAGATTTCTTCAATATGTTAAGTGCTTGTTGGAGTTACAGTCTTCTCCAAAATATGTGACGTTTTTAAGATCAAGGAGGAGCTCAAGGAAGCTCCCATGCATTAGCCATCCAAAATCATTTAAACGTCAAGTCTAAATACTGTATGTACTTACCCAAGAGCCATTGATGTCTCATGAGTACGTGGATAATGTAAAAAATAAATCTGGAAGATTAACAAAAATGTGGAGAGCTGAATTCTGAACAGAATGCTCTCAATTGCATTCACAAGGGATTCCTGTTGACTGCAGAGGAAGGCACTGGCCAAATGTAGCTCAGTATGTTTAAAGCAATGTTTATCTTGTGATGTGAACTGACAAAAAACAAAGAAATGAATGAAGGGCTTAAATTATTTTCCTAATTTAATCTGCTACATTTTCTTCCTTATGACAGGAACACTTCTTGAAAACAGTCATCTTTGAGTTTGAATGTACTGGCTTTTTTGTCAATCTGACATGGAACTTTTACATTATTTAAGATTTTTTCCACATTTAATTAAATCATCAGGAACAAAAAAAAGCAAAATAAATATCTACATAATGAGCAAGTGGAAGAATTATTACTGCTGTGCTGGAACTTGCTGTTTGAGTATGGAAGGGGTACAGAAGATAAGTGAGGAGCCACTCCTAATCTCATGTCTTTCTGTCACACCATAAAACCTACAAAATTTACATCTGTAGGGCCAAAATCTGAGGAAGAATGTCTTGCATTTGAAATCTTGCCTAACTACATAGCTGGTACAATAAAAGATATCACCCTAAGAAAGCCTTGCCTCTCACATAATTTCTGTAACATCATAGCTACAATATCACTCTTACACTACCTATACACACGTTAACATTTATTATCTAAGATAGATCTGTATTATGTGAAGGGTAGCTCATGATTTGAGCTATAAAAAGTTTAAACCAAGTAATAATTTTAACTATTATCATGCCAAGACTTAAACCCATAATAAAACACTAATGTCTCCAGTTTAGAATGCTGATATTCACCATCTATTCCGAGGTATATACTCAAGTTTTCTATGCATTAGTTGCTTCTAACACTTCGGTATTAGTACAAGCAAACCCAAGTAGTTAGTTAATAAAACATTATAACCACTGCAATAAATGTTCCAATATATTTCATGAAGAAAACTATTCTCTGCATTAATTATGATTATCCTTTATTAATGGCTATGCTATTGCAAGGGACATTTGCTTTTGGAAACCATAAAAAACAGCTTCCACTTCTGCTTGTGCCTTCGCTTTAACATTTTTCCAGTTTCTCTTGTGTAATGTTTACAGCTCAGGCACCGGCACTGAAGGAGTATCTGATTTTAAACTCAATGCCATTATTTCATAACTACACTTAAGGGATGACAGGGGAATAGAATGTCATCACTGAATAATATGAATAATTTCACACTGCTAGATAAATGAAGCGAAGATAGGGCATTTATCCAAAAATCAATCCAGAGCCACAGGCAATTCTTTCTTTCCTCCTTTCTTCTTTAAATGAAGTGGGAGATATCTATGCAGTAACAATGGTTTCATAATTTTGTTTTAATCACACACCATTCAGTATGTGGCAATTAGATATTGGTGAGAAACAGTGCAAATTTCCTGCTATTGATGTTGAAAAGCTACCCTCTAATTGGCTTTGTGACTTGGTTTTTCTGCATAGCAACTACTAAAACAACCAGTTTGGCCATTTCAGGAAGGGGCTATTTTAAGTTTCTTGCATTTTCATGAACATAATGTTTTCCTGATTTAAGTTTTTACTTCGTTAATTTTTAATTAGTAAATAAAAGTGCCAGCCACTCATCCAATGTCCAAGAGCTTCCTTTAGTTTAGTGAAAGAAAATGCTCTTTCATGAATAAACAACTCAAACTTTATTTTAAAATGTGGCTTTGCTGCCCTCTACATGCCAATTTGCAGATTACTGGGAGAGAAGATGGAGGGTTGCAGGACTGTCACCAGAACACTTAAAAGACTAAAGAAGGCAGTGGCAGGATTTCACAGCAGAGGACAGGGGATAGGGTTTGTCTGGAGCTGGAGCTCCAGTAGAAATTATATTTATTCTGTCTCCACTAAAATTTGTTTCTTTTATAAATAAAAATTAAGGCACTTACTACACCCATGTGGAAAACATGGATAGGCGGGTCAGGGGTAAAACAAACTGAAATCAACTCTTTTTATTGTGACTAAATCCATGGGGTCTCTGTATTCAACACAGGAAGGCTGACTTCTACAAACTTTTGTGCACAGTATGATTGCAAATGTAATTGGAAAAAACAGTAAATTTAATGTGTGCAGATGTCAGTCACTGCCCTGGCCAGTAATTCCAATTATTTGAGTGAATGAGCCAACAATATGCCTTATTTCAGGGCAAAGCTGTTTGCTTTCTAACTCCTGTTTAGGACTGTGTTCAGTGAATGCTGGAGAATGAGACAAGAATCTTTCTACCTTTTTATTCTTCACAGATTTATTTGACATTTTGCCCTTATTATATATCTATATTGATATTCATACACACACATTTGGGATTTATATATATATTCTTGTGTACATGTATATATATGTATACACACACACACACGTATGTATATGGAAATCAATATGTATACGTCTATATCTAGAGATAGATATAGAAATAGATTTCTATATACATACATGTGTGTTAAAAATATATATTACTGGGGAGGGGGCTGGTATTTTTTTAAAAGGTGACCGGCAAATACAAAGAGAAAAAAAGTATTCAGAGAATTCTGCTCAAGCTTTTGCTGGTTTCTTTTTGATGCAATAAAAGCACTGAAAATCTCCAACTTCCATCGACCAAATAAGTTAGGTTCTATTTAATTTTCCCGATTTCAAGCTGTGCCTGTGCTGGGATTGTGGGGTGACTGAAGAACAAGTATGATCATTACAATTAACCAGAAACCAAACCTTGTTAGTTGAGATGGGAACTGAGTTTTACTCTGCCAGTTTCAAACAGTGGGTTTTTTTGGTTCTTCCTAACACCTGTTTAATTAAAACACATGGGAAAAAGATCTCTCCACAGCCCATCCATACCAATACTTTCTTCATGAGTTTGGTAAGCTTTTAATGTACTGCCTAGATTCCCAGCATATCCAACAAAACCAGAGAAGCCCACCAATGTTCTTAGTATTAACTACAGCTAAAACCAAGGAAACACACAAAGAAGCAAAAAAGGTACAAACCCATGTTTTTTCCTTTGCAGGTGAGTTTTAAGGTAATGGAGGCCTTCATAAAAGGGTCCCCTTACATAGCATAGAACTAATTTTTGCTGATCTTAACAAGGTATGAGAGACATCAAACAGTCCACTAGTACAGTATATTAAACACACACTGTTAAGTTAGTGAATTTGATGAATGCTCTACTGAAACATATTTATTTTAAAACACAATAAAATGTCCTTATCTTGGGGACGTGTAACCTCTTCTCTTTACATATTTCATGAACAATGTGTGACTACTAAAAACCAAAATGAGGGCATTCAAGTCAGAGGCTGCATCTACATGTGCACTTAACTGAGGAGTAGATTAATCAGCTGTGGAGCAGTGTCACCACCTACAGATGTCATGCTACTAAGATACAGTAAACTAATTAACACCACTGCAAAACAGTACTATCTTACAGCAGGGTAATTAGCTGTGATTAAATGCTTGTGTAGACAGGGAGACGTGTGCCTGGTCAGCACAGCCAGCCAAGGGCCAGACTCCTGCTTGCCACCTAACCACATGGCTCTGCACTTTCAGCATCCCCATACCTTAGCTAACCCCTCTGCCACTCGATACTGCCACCTGAGGCTCAGGGCAGAGCAGGGCAGGTGCGGCCCTGGTGTAAACTGCTCCACACCAGCTCAAATTGCTGCTGTCCTAGGTGCATGTGTAGATGCTGTATGCAGGAGTAATCTACTCTGGCTCAAACTGCTCCAGAGTTTGTTGTTTCAAATTAATTGCACTTGTCAATGCACCCAGAAAGGAGAATTTTAACTTACCTTTTCTCTTTCCTTTCCTTTTCAGTTCTAGGAAGATACTTTTCTCTGCAGTGAAGGAGACCCCCATTGGTAGCTGCCTCTATATACCTTAATCTAGTGACAGCAACAGTTCTTCAGAACATCATTAGGCAGGTGCCTATCTTTGGAAGAAAAAAAATAAGTTTTTGTTCAATGTTCAGCAGTAAAATTTCCTGTAAAGTATAAATTGTTTAGCACTGACAATATACACAACACAGTGCACTAAACCAAGCAGTCCCTGTACTGAAGAGCTTAAAATGTAAAAGGTGGAAGTTTATTGCTTCAACAGACTTAAGAGGTAGGTTGACCACTGTTCAGTCATAGTGTAATACCTTATTTTTTTCTCCAAACAGTGTCATATACAGAGGAAAGGTCTATAAATGCTGCACTTGTTTTTAATTTGTAGTGAAATTAGGCCTCACTATGGCTGGTCAGTACTAATACCTGATCACAGCAGCTTCTGTTTGTCCAAAAGCCGGCTTGCTTTTTGGGTATGATGGCTTCCAGGGTAGGTTTCAGGCAGGTGAGGATCAACTGCTCCATAAGTTTAAGCCATGGACAGAAGAGAGATTGCCCTGTAGCCCTTTGGGTCATCAACAAGCTTTCCATGCTTTCTGATTGTAATGACTTTCACTTTTTTCCACTCTTTAGGAAGTCAACTGGCAGTATGTCTATTATTGAAAAGATTTGTAAGACAAGTCCATGAGAGAGGTCCCATGTTCCCAAGGAACTCTGTTCCTTGGGAACATGTCAGAGCCAGTGAAAACATGACAGTGTCAGAGCCAGCCTCTCTCCTCAACTTTGTGCTGCAAGCCCTCTGTCTACTTCCTTCAGCATGAAAAAGACAGAGAAAGGAGAGGAAGGTTGGGAGGCTGAATTAACTTGCCGCAGCTCTTTGTGGACATGCTGCCATACTGTTTTGACCACCCTTTGAATTAGCAACAAGGACACAGGTGATGGAATCAGGTGTCACTTGCAATGGTTGGTATGTTGCCAGGGTTGTGACGCCAAGTCAAAGTTCTCAACCATTTCATGGCACCGCCTTCACCGCTCTGAGTTCAACAACGTTAGGAGAGCTGTTGCCGTAGTCTGATTTTTGTCCTTTTGGTACTGTTTGAAGAGACTTTCAGTTTCTGATGATCAACATAGCATATATCTTTTTTGAAGCCAAAAGGTATAGCCTTCTTCTTTGCTGATTTCTTCACCAGGCTGACAAAAGAGCTGAGATAGAAGTTAAGCTAATTGGCCTATAGTTGCCTGGGTCCTCTCCCCTCCCCTTCTTGAAGATGGGCACTACATTGGCCCTCTTCCAGTCTTCAGAGACCTCCACCAAGCACCACGAGTTTTGGAAGAGTTTCACTAGAGGTCCTGTGATGACCTCAGCCAGCTCCTTCATCAGTCTTGGGTGAAGTTCATCCAGTCCTGCTGACTTATAAATGTCTAACTTTTTTTTTAACTGACCATGCACTAGCCCAGTGTCAACAGTAGGAAGGTGGTCAATCCCACCATGCCCACTCTGAATCTTATCTCGCATGATATTCCCCTTGGTCCACTGAAATACCAAAGCAAAGTACTCATTCAGTTCAGTTTTTTCCTGAGTGTCAGTAACCAGCTGTCCTGAGTTATTAAGCAATGGCCTCATACTTCCATTTGTTTTCCTATTGTTCCCTACATACCTAAAGAAGGACTTCTTATTGTCCTTGATTCCCATTCCTAACTGAAATTCAGTCACCGCCTTAGCTGTTCTAATCTTCCCCCTACAAGTGCAGGCCATTGTTGTATAGTCCTCCTTGAAGACTGTCCCAAGCTTCCTTTGTCCATATGCCTCATTCTTCTTTTTCAAGAGGACCATGATATCCCTATCAAGACATGAAGGCTTGCCAGCCCTTCTGCTACTTTTCCTCGGCACAGGAATGGTCTTTTTTGCCTCAAGGATTGTGTCCTTGAGGTACAGTTGCGATGCATGCGGGGTGCACAGGGGTGCATGCGCACCCCCTGAGAGTACTGGTCTACCCCCCCCGACTGGCCATGCTCCCTGCTTAGACAATGGGCAGAGGGGTCCATTGGGAGTGCCAGTGCCTTCCCTGTAAGCACCATCCGGGGAGTGGGAGCACCAGATGTAGGTTGTGGGAGACCTGCCCCCCAGGTCAGTGAGGTCGGTTGCTGACTGGTCTAAGGTGACACCAGTCGCCCATGTTGAGGTATGACCACTCTTCATGTACTCCATTGACCTTCAGTTCCTGGTCCTGCATTGCTTCCCCTACTATTGCCCTGAGCCTGTTGAAATTTGCTTTTCTGAAGTCCAAAACTGCAACCCTGCTAGCTAATTTTCCTGCCTTGCAACAGACAGTGAACATGATGATCTCGTGGTCACTGTCACCCAGGCAACCCTCTATATACAAGTCGCTCACCAGATCATCTCCTTTGGCCAAGACCAAGTCTAGGACAGCGTTACCTCTGGTTGGCCCTTGCACTTCCTGAGTCAGGTAGAGCTCTTCAATGCAGGCCAGGAAGCTACCTAACCGATTCGACTTAACCAAGTGTTCCTCCCAAGCGAACACTTTGTCTGGGTAATTGAAGTTGCTCATGATGACCACGCAGCCTCTGCCAGTTCTCAAGAGAACTCCAGATCAAACTCCTCCCCCTGGTTTGGTGGTCTATAGCATACACCTACAGTTAGGTTTCTCTCACCATGCCCTTTCCCCTCCCCTCCGCCTGCCCCCCTAGTTTGATCCAGATGGTTTCAAGCCGCTCTTCTTTGGGGCCAATGTCAGCCTCCAAGGAGGTGTACTGCTCCCTCACATAGAGAGCTACACCTCCACCTTCCTTTCCTCCTCAGTCCCTTCTGTGCAAGATGTAGCCCTCTATGGCTACATTCCAATCACGTGAGGAGTCCCACCAGGCATCCGTGATTCCTACTAGATTGTAATGCCCACTGGAAAGTAGGAGGGTTAGCTCCTCCTGCTTGTTCCCTATGCTCCTGGCATTAATGTATAGACACCTGAGTCCTCCAGTTGACAACCTCAATTTCCTGACATGCTGTGGGAGAATCATTCTCTCAGCTCTTTCAAAGTGGTTATCCTAGTGTCCCCAACATCAGAGCTTTCTTGTGTGCCAGTCCATGGGCACACTCCTGTTGGAGTTTCCTCATCCCCTGGGAATCTTAGTTTAAAGCCCTATCTAGAAGATTGGCCATCCTCACAGGAACAGGGACTTACCTCTACACATGCGGTGTCATCCTTTCCCAGGAGTCCTTTCTTCCTGAAGCGAGCGCTGTGGTCAAAGAAACTGAAGCCCTCTCAGTAGCACCATCACTAGAGTTGTTGGTTTACTTTTAGTTTCATAGTTGGTAGGGTCAGAAGGGACCTGAGCAGATCATCAAGTCCAACCCCCTGCCATAGGCAGGAAAGAATGCTGGGATCAAACAACGCCAGTTAGGCAATTATCTAGTCTCCTTTTGAAGACCCCCAGGGTAGGAGTGAGCACTACCTCCCTTGGAAGTTGGTTCCAGATCCTAGCCGCCCTGACTGTGAAGTAGTGCCTCCTGATACTTAGCCTGAATCTACTCTCAGTCAACTTGTGGCCATTATTCCTTGTTACTCCAGTTAGTGCTCGGGGGAACAGGAACTCTCCCATTGCCTGCTGGTCCCCCTTGGCCAGTTTATAGATGGTCACCAGATCCCCTCTCAGCCTTCTCTTGTGGAGGCTGAACAGGTTCAGGTCCCATAGCCTCCTCTCGTAGAGCCTGCCTTGCTGACCCCTGATCATGCAAGTGGCCCTCCTCTGGACCCTCTCGATGGTGGTCACATCCCTCCTGAAGTGCGGTGCCCAGAACTGGATGCAGTACTCCAACTGCGGCCTGACCAATGTCGCATAGAGGGGGAGAATCACCTCCTTGGACCTGCTCATGATGCATCGGTGGATGCATGACAAGGTGCAGTTAGCTTTACTGACCACATCCTCACATTGGCGGCCCATGTTCATCTTGGAATCAATAATGACTCCAGAATCCTTTTCTGCCTCTGTGCTGATGAGAAGGGAGTTCCCCAGCCTATAGGTATGCTGCTGGTTCTTTCTCCCTACCTTGCACTTGTCAGTATTGAAATCCATCCTGTTCTCATCCTCCCACCCCTATAACCTGTCCAGATCTAGTTGCAGCCTATCCCTCTCCTCTAGAGTGCCCACTTTTCCCCACATCTGTCATCTGCGAATTTGAACAAGGTGCTTTTCACTCCCTTGTCCAAGCCACTGATGAACATGTTGAACAGTGCGGGCCCAAGGACCAAGCCCTGGGGAACCCCACTGCCCACATCCCTCCAGGTCAAAAATGACCCATTCACCACCACTCTCTGGGTGCGGCCCCCCAACCAATTTGCGACCCACCTGACTGTGTAGGCATTGACACCACAGTTGCCTAATTTTTTAATGAGAATGGGGTGAGAGAGACGGTGTTGAAGGCCTTCCTAAGGTCTAGAAAGACTACATTCACCGCGACACCTGCGTCCAAGGATTTTGTGACCTGGTCATAGAAGGCCACCAGGTTGGTCTGACAGGACCTACCTCTAATGAACCCATGTTGGTTGTCCCTAAGCATAATCTCCCCTGCTAGTCCCTCGCAGATGTGCTCCTGGATAATTTTCTCAAATTGCTTCCCCAGGACTGAGGTAAGACTAACGGGCCTATAGTTTCCTGGGTCCTCCCTCCTCCCTTTTTTGAAAATGGGGACCACATTGGTCCTTTTCCAGTCCTCTGGCACCTCGTCAGAGCACCATACAGCTTTACGAGCACTTGCCAGGGGTCCCGCAATAACCTCTGCTAATTCCCTCAGCATTCTGGGGTGGAGATCATCAGGACCTGCTGATCTGAACACATCTAGTCCCACCAGAAGTTCCCTGACTAGGTCCTCACTGACCCTGGGCCTGGCTACACCTCCCCTGGGTCCGTCTGGGATCCCGGTGGGGGGGATGACCTGGTCCCTGCTCAGAAAAATGGAGGCAAAGAAATTGTTAAAGAGGCCCCACGTTGCCCGGTACCTTCTTTTTACCCCCTACGTATTTAAAAAAGGACTTCTTGTTATCTTTGATCCTGGTCACTAGTCCCAGTTCTGTCTCCGCCTTAGCCTTCCTAACAGCCCCCCTACAATCTTGAGCAATGGAAGTATAATCCTCCTTGGTGATGGCCCTTCCCTTCCATTGGGTGTACACCTCCTTTTTAGCTTTGAGACATTCTTGGATGCTTTTGGTGAGCCACGAGGGCTTTTGAGCACTCTTGCCCCCTTTGATCCGCGTTCAGCTTGTCACCCTTTGGGCTCGGAGAATCATCTCCTTAAGGAATGACCACTCTTCCTAGACTCCCAACTACCCTCCCCTCCAGGACCTCAGTGCCTCCCCGACTAGTCTCCTTACCTCATTGAAATCCACCCTCCTGAAGTCCAGGGCTGCTGCCTTGCTGCAGGCCTTTGACACCCTGTGCTGGATGATGAATTCCAGTAGGCGATGATTGCTATCACCCAGGTGGTGGAGAACACACAGTCCACTCACCAGCGTGGCCAGGACCAGGTCCAACAAGGCATTTCCCCTGGTGGGATTATGCACCTCCTGGGTTAGATGTAGGTTCCTAGCCAAGTTATAGGACCTCCGTGAGCAGTTAGACCTAGCTGACTGCTCTTCCCAGCAGATGTCTGGGTAGTTTAGGTCACCCATGATGACCACGTCCCTTGACTTAATTGTCTGTGCAGGCTGACCTGAGAATTCCCAGTCCAGCTCTTCCCCCTGGTTGGGTGGCCTGTAGTAGACCCCCACCGTTAAGTCCCTTTCCCCCCAACCCCCTTGTATTCTGACCCAGACCACTTCAGTCTGCCCCTCCTCTGACCCAGTGCAGTTTGTTGAGGATGTGTATTGCTCTTTGACATAGTGTCACACACCCACCTTTCCTCCCAATTCTATCCCTCCTGTACAGCCTATAGCACTTGATGTTTACTGCCCAGTCATGCATTGGGTCCCACCAAGTTTCAGTGAGCCCCACTATGTCTGGGTTTGTGTTAGCTAGCAGGAGAGCAAGTTCCTCCTGCTTGTTTCCCATACTA
Organism: Alligator sinensis; assembly: GCF_000455745.1. Classification (NCBI taxonomy): domain Eukaryota; kingdom Metazoa; phylum Chordata; order Crocodylia; family Alligatoridae; genus Alligator; species Alligator sinensis. The sequence continues at coordinate 891,714 of NW_005842561.1, read as the reverse complement.
CGAGCATAGTGAAGAGGCATTTAAGGCCTCCTAAAGGTGTATGTACCGCCCCCCCTAATCCCAGGACTATCTGGGCCCCTGTCTCTTACCTGGATATTTCTTGTGCTCATCACCTGTCTTGCCTGGGCATACTTCCACAAATCCTTCCCTCCTAGGTCTGTGGCCTGCAACCAGGAGCACAGAGGAAAAGCCTACTTGGCATCCCAACCCCTTAAACCCAGTCCCCAGAGCCCTGTAGTCACTCATGACCCACTCCAGATTACTCCTGGCCTTGTCATTTCTGCCCATGTGGAGGAGGAGCATGGGGTAGTGGTCAGAGGGTTGGACAAGCCTAGGAATCCTCTCTGCAACATCCCAGATACAGGCCCCAGGGAGACAGAAGACCTCTCAGGCTAGGGGGTCTGGACAGCAAATGGGTCCCTCAGTGTCCTGCAGGAGAGAGCCCCCCCCCCCAAACCCTGTGTCTTCTCTTGGGGGGTGGTAGTTCGCTGACTACTCACCTCCTCCTCCGGTGTTTCCAACGGAGTCTCCTCGTGCATGGTGAGCGGAGCATACCTGTTGTGCAGTGCCAGGGGAGGAGCAGGCTATGCTTGCCTTGTAGCCTGAGATGACTGCCTTCCATGTAGCTCCAGCTGGGTCTTGGCGGCCACTCGAACTGTGAAGAAGTTCTTCCTAATGTCCAATCTAAATCTGCTCTCTGCTAGCTTGTGGCCATTATTTCTTGTAACCCCCGGGGGCGCCTTGGTGAATAAAAACTCACCAATTCCCTTCTGTGCCCCCATGATGAACTTATAGGCATCCACAAGGTCGCCTCTCAACCTTCTCTTGCGGAGGCTGAAAAGGTCCAGTTTCTCTAGTCTCTCCTCGTAGGGCTTGGTCTGCAGGCCCTTAACCATGCGAGTGGCCCTTCTCTGGACCCTCTCCAGGTTATCCGCATCCCTCTTGAAGTGCGGCGCCCAGAATTGCACGCAGTACTCCAACTGCGGCCTGACCAGCGCCCAATAGAGGGGAAGTATCACCTCCTTGGATCTATTCGTCATGTATCTGCTGATGCACGATAAAGTGCCATTGGCTTTTCTGATGGCTTCGTCACACTGCCGACTCATGTTCATCTTGGAGTCCACTAGGACTCCCAGATCCCTTTCCACTTCCATGCCACCCAGCAGGTCATTCCCTAGGCTGTAGGTGTGCTGGACATTTTTCCTCCCTAGGTGCAGCACTTTGCATTTCTCCTTGTTGAACTGCATTCTGTTGTTTTCTGCCCACTTGTCCAACCTGTCCAGGTCTGCTTGCAGCTGTTCCCTGCCCTCCGGCGTGTCCACTTCTCCCCATAGCTTTGTGTCATCTGCAAACTTGGACAGAGTACATTTCACTCCCTTGTCCAAGTCACTGATGAAGACATTAAAGAGTATCGGTCCAAGGACCGAGCCCTGCGGGACCCCACTGCCCACACCCTTCCAGGTCGAAACCGACCCATGCACCACGGGTCAGTGGTGTCCACGTGGCATCCAGGTCTTCAGCTCCCAGGGGTGCGACAGGTGTTTACCCATGCATCTCCACCAAGGAGCAGGCCCAAACTAAAAGTAACTTTCAGTTGGGACCTGGTTTCAAATTGGGACTTTCCATGAAGTCTTGCAGGATCTCACGAGACCGTGTGAGACACAGCTGAGATTGACAGCCCTGAGGGGCTTGGTGAGTGCCTCCTCACCTACCCTGCCACCAACCCTCCCTGGGGACCTCAGCTAAGTAGGGACCCAGGGGAGAGGGGGCTTCCCTTCCCTGGTCACAGTCAGTTCAGTTCAGTTGCGCCCAGTGCAGCCCCCACACACTTACACACATGCACACATACATGCACACACACACACTCATGCACACATGCACCCTCTGAGAGCCCCTGCACTTGCCCACCCTCTCCTTTGCCCCAGTTCCCTTACCTCCTGCTCTGCACTGGGGGGGGGGTCAGTGGTGTCCAGGTGGCATCCAGGTCTTCAGCTCCCAGGGGCGTGATGGGTTTTTACCCATGCAGCTCCACCAAGAAGCAGGCCCAAACTGGATGGAGCAGAAATCCAGATTGTAGGACCTCCTCCACTGCTGATCCAAATTTTCCAGGCTACTTAGCATATGTCATCAAGTGCAGACCAACTCTCACATTAATAAACTCATTCCTATCAAACCATAGATTCTGGGTACATCTCAGTGAGGATTTGAGCCACTTGAAAGTGCTAAATGATGGGCTCCCTCAGGATTTGTTCTTTCTCTGATTCTTTCCAATCTATACATCAGTGACATCCCACTGACAGCATTGTGTAAATTTATTTATGCCAGGGGTTGTAAACCAGGGAGATGTATACCCCTGGGAATACTTTGAATGGTCCCAGGGGGTACGCGGGGGTGGATGGAGACAGAGCGCTGCCACCCTGTGCAACTGCCTCACCGGAGCAGGGCTGAGGTGGGGCGAGAGCAGGGCCACAAAGATGCTGCCGCTCACTACACCCCTGCTCCGTGTCTAGCCGCTTGCCCCCACCCCAGAATACACTTACTAAAGAGGGGGCCGCCAGGGGTACACTTATTAAAAAAGGTTGAAACCCCCCGATTTATGTTAATGTTATTGCATTAGCCACACAAGATGCGTCTTTCGAGGCAACAGAAAAAGTACTTGAAAACAATCTGTGCACCCTAGAGGACTATTTCCAAGATTGGCGCTTGAAACCTAACGCAGCTAAGATGGCCACTTCCTCATTCCAACTTAGCAACTGTCAGGCCAATAAAATGCTAAATGTACAGTTTTGTGGAACTAAACACACAAAAAACATCCACGATACTTTGGAGTCACTCTAGATCACTCTCTCAGTTACTGCCAGCACCTCGGAATTATTGGCAAAATGACAGCAACAAAGTTACACATTAGGCCTGTGAGAATAGGGAAGTATTCAATTCAGATTTGGCCAATTTGGAGGACAGTGATTCAATTTGGTGATTCAAATCACTGTCCCCATTTGATTCAGCCAAATCAGAATTGGAGATTCGGTGCTGATTCGGAGATTCAGATTGGCGGGGGAGAGGCAGGCACAGCTGGGTGACTGCAGGTTTTCCTGCAGCTCCTCGGGCTGTGCCTGCCTCCCCCTGGGTGGGGGGAGCTGCAGGAGAAGCCCCCATGGCTGCCTGGCCCAGCCCCATCCCTCACCCCGCACTCACCAGCTGCAGCAGCAGCAATCAGGACCTCTGAGGACTTGTGACAGAGCCCCTGCTGCATAGTGCGGGGCAGGGGGGATCGCCCTCCCCCACCTAGTACCCGCATGGCAGCTGCCTCATGATGCGGGTGCAGTGTGGCTTGGCAGGACACTGTGTTCTGTCTGGGAGCTGGGGCAGCTCCAGCAGCCAGCCAGAGCCCGGCAGTGCTCAGCCCCAGTGGCCCAGCTCCTAGACAGCGCACAGCACCCTGCCAAGCCATGCTGCACCCGCGCCATGCAGCAGCTGCCACACAGGTGCCAGGTGGAGAGGGTGATCCCTGCTGCCCCACACTGTGTGGGGGGGTTCTGCCACAAGCCCTCAGAGGCCCTGATCCCTGCTGCCAAAGCTGGTGAGTGCAAGCCTTTTAAAAAAAAAAAAAAAAAGGAGGCTGGGGCCGCAGCTCCCCTCACCCAGGGAGATGCAGGCACAACCAGAGGAACTGTGGGAGAACCTCCAACCACCCAGCTGTGCCTGTCTGTCCCTGGCCAATTCGAATCTCTGCAAATCTTTTCCGAATCTATTAGGAATTGGAGATTCATTGCTGCTTTAGGTTCAATTCAGACCTTTTAATGGGTTTCTCAATTCAGTTCGGATCCGGAGATTCAGTCGCTGAATTGAGCTGAATCTCCTCTGAATTGAATCGGTGATCAATGCTTCACACAGCCCTATTAAATGTTATGGAGACATTCGCTGGAAATTCCTGGGGAAGCAATGCTCCTACCCTCCATAGATTGATTTAGGCCCTGGTACTCTCTACAGCTAAATCAGTGGTCACCAACCAGTTGATCTTGATTGACTGGTTGATCATGGAGCCTCTGACAGTCGATCTCAATCTGTCACAGACTCCACAATCAGGAGCAGCAGGACACCTGTGGCTGGGCTAAGCCACGTCCCCTGCTGCCCAGGCCAGGCTGGGTGAGTGAGGTCAGAGCCTGGGCGGCCTGTCCAGGAGGCGGGGGGGGGGAGGCAGGGGCAGTAGATCCTAGGGTGCCCTTTACTTACAAAAACTGATCTTCACCATGAAAAGGTTGGAGACCACTAAGCTAAACATTAGAGCTATGCGAAGCTTCGGTCGCTGATTCAATTTGGTGGAGATTCGGCCCAATTCGGTGGCTGAATCTCCGAATCGAATCAGAGGACCCTTTAATCTCTCCGAATGAAATTGGAACCATCTAAATTAATCAGAGAGATTCAGAAAGATTCAAAGATTCAGACATAGACACAACTTTAAATGTTTTTTCTACATACCTCAAGGTACCAGGTGGCTTGTCAACACTCCGATGCTGGGGCACATGGAGCATCCCACAGAAGCACAGGGGGCTCCCCAGCACGCTTGGGAGCAGAGCCAGAAGTGGACCAGAAGCACTTCCGTTTCACTTCCAGGTCTGCCGGGTAGCGCACTGGGGGGGCCCTCTGTGCCCCCCCAGCTCGGTGACTGGTGCCTCCTGGGTCTGGGGGGTGCCCCCCACGCACTCCCTGGCAGACCCGGAAGTGGACCAGAAGTACTTCTGGTCCACTTCCAGGTTCACCAACGAGCATGTGGAGGGCCTCCCTGAATTCCTGTGGGATTTTCCATGCACCCCAGCATCACAGCTTTCACAAGCCGCATTGCTACCTTGAGGTATGTAGAAAAAAAACATTAAAACTGTGTTTATGTCTGAATCACTGATTCTCCGAATCAGCATCAAATCATCGGATTTGGACGAATCAAATCAAGGACAGTTATTCAAATCAACTAATTGAATCACTGTCCCTGATTCTGAAATTGAATAGGGCCCACTTCGCACACCCCTACTAAATATACCACACTCCCATCTAATGCCAAACCCCTCACACCTGTCACATCGACAGGACTTGCCAAACTGCATATGCGATGAGGTGCAATCTATGACTCCAACTCCTGCCCTGAACTTGCATATCATGGAGGGATTGAAGCAATCCACTTAGCCAGCCCAAATGTCATCAACTGGCTATCAAACCTCAATGTACAACTTTAATTAACCTGCACCTTCTCTACCATTGCTTACTCTAGCCATAAGAAAGAAGAAAACACCTTACTCCTTGACAAAGCAAAGAAACCAACAGGTAGCCTCTCATCAGGATTATACCAAACAGCACTTCTTACAACCAGGGAGGATAAGAGACTGCAGGAGCTCCACTTAGAGCTTCACCTATCATTTTATTAATTTCACTGCTGTTCTGAAACAACAGCAACAGGTCCTGGCATAAATCCTTTAGACAAATAGCCAGGCAGATGTTGTGGTGCAGGCTTTTTAACTTTGTATTGCTTATTGTTCAGTTGTGAACTTCCAACTGTGAACCTCCCAGAAGAAATATGGTTTTAGAAGGAACTTGAATGAGTTTTATGGAACATAAAATAAAAATATTTGAAAGAAAATGTTAAGCCACTAATTAGTTGTGAAAATGTAAAAATTTGTTTCACATTAAAAACCTGAAATGGTGCCTGCTTTAGCTAATCAAGTCAGATTCAAAGCAATTAAAAGAAGCTGACACTGGTTTCTATATCGAAAAACCAGGATAGCAAGCAGGCATTTATTAAATAAAACATCTAGTGTTACTAATGCATAAATTAGAAATACAGCTGATTCTTCTCTACCTTTTGCATCCAAGGGACTCAAAGTACAGCTTTATGAGAATAAATAGTAACCCTCTTTTGCAAATGAGGAAGCTGAGATGGAGCATAATTATAGAACTTCCCCCAAGCCACAGAAAGTCTTGGGAAGAAATCTAAATGTAACCCCAAACTCTTGACTTTTATTCTATGCCTGCCACATGAAGAGTTAAAAAAAAGTTGCAATTCCACCTGTTCTACAAGCAACCTTTCCTTAAAAGACTTGTACTAAAATTTAGGAGAGGGATAGGCAACTGTTTAAGAACAGTGGGCTACTTTAATGGAGCTAGATCCGATGGTGGGCTGCCACTTTTCATCCCTCCACACTGCAGTGCTGCTGCCACAGCTCTTCCTCTTTTGTCCCCTGGCCCTTTCCTGCCAATCCCCTCCACTATGTTGACATGCCACTGAATCTTTGAGGATGCCCTGGCCTCCTGGACCAAATCCAATCACTCGGAAGACCAGACCCAGCCCAGGCAACAAGTTACCAACCCCTGATTTAGGGAAATCAGTACTAATAAGGACATAAAACTGATACTGTTATCAAAGGACTTAGTCCCAAATTCTGTAACCATATACATGTGCTACAGAGGATGAGGGTTTTTTTTCCCTCATGAAGCGCCTTTTGGATAAAAGACACTGAAAAATGCTAATAAATTCTGAATACAATGCAGGATGTTACAGTGGTGTCATTACAATCACGTATTCTGTGAAAGAGAACATTTAAAGTACCAGTAAAAATGTAACATCCCTAGGGTACTTAGGATCTTCAGATGCAAGAGATTAAAATGAAATACTGTTAGGAATGATGTACAAACTCTCTCCACTTGCTTATATTTATATTAACTAACCAGATCTTGCTCTTCAGCAAGCCAAGTTGGGTTCTGATCACCAAAAGTTGGAGACTTTAACTCACTAATGCAGAGGGAAAAACAAGCACCTCAGCTTGCTGATAATTTTTCTAGATTTGGAAAAGAGCACTCCGTTAAAACCATGATTTTTCCCAAACAGAGGGAAGTTACTTTTCACTAAGCTCATCTTTGATGCACCTAAAGAGGAACTTGAGGGTCGCAGTAACTAAACACCAGAAATGTCTTCTATCAAGTGACGAAAGATCTGAAGTGAACTAAAAATACTGTTTGCATCATTGGATGTGTTTTCTTCTTTGGACAGCTGCTTTTTTTTTTTTTAATTAAAAATACCGGATCTAATTACTGCTATGTGAAGGATGTGCTTATTAAGTTGGATTTGCTTGAAACCAACTGATCATGTTGCTTTGTCATGTTGTTGCATTAAAGTACATTGTGCATTTAAAAAAAAACAACCTCCTCCAAGTAATTAGAACAGTGTCTAAGAAAAGACAGAGCAGCTAAAGTCTTGTTCAGCTTTTTCCTAGCAATTACATCCCATTAAACCATTAATACAAAATTACTGAAAACAATTTGAGCAAAAGCTGTTTGTGTTATTTCTCAAGCAAAAGACACTTAAGATTTTCAACACCTAGCATTCTGCCTCTACTTAGGCAGAATACGAGGAAGACTGGGTAAAGAAGAGTGAACCAACAGTCAGAAATACGCTAGAAGAAATACTTTCTGCATTATGACCTCCTCCAAATTCATTAAGGAGGAAATCAGAGAAGTGTATGGACACCATGAAACAAAGTTGGAAGAGATGTGAGACAAGTAAACCAATTTTAACAGAGGTACTATCATCTACAATCTATATATTAGCCTCTGGTTAAAAGAAACACCAGATTCAGGAAGCAGAAAGAATTATTACAAATCCAGATGTGTTCTTACAATGCAGGTACCCTGGGCACTCCAACCAGGAAGGGAAGTCTATATACCCTGTAGCATTTATGGCAGAACTGGTGCCCAAAATGTTTAACTTGAATACTAAAGATGGTTGTGGAGAAAAGCAACAGAACACCTGTGAGGGAATAAGATGAAGAGAGTAACTTAGGGTATTGTTATAGCTTCTTGGAGCTGACAGAGAGAGACCAGAGTACAGCAGAAAACAAAACAAAATATCCTATTACAAGGTAAGGGTTTTCGTCTCCCCAAACCATACTCATGCTGCCTTTGAGGGAAAGAAAGTCTCTCATAGCATAAGGCATGGAAGTAAGTATATGACATCTAAACATTGGGAAAAATTGTATATCTGAAGTATTGCAAAGTATGCCAAACGATTTCCACACAAAAACAGTTTGGGAGGGTTTTTGTTTTGTCAAAATATGGCCTTGCAAAAACAAAGCTTTTCACATAATAGTGACACCAAAATATTCCATTATTATTGAAGTTTACTGCAATGTTTTAACACTTTTTCATTTCAAATTTATTGTTAAAATGTTTCACTAACTCATTTTTTTTAAATAATACAAATATTTAGAAAATTATTGTAGATTTATGTTAATAAAAAGTTTGGTTTGAAAACAAAATAGCAGAAATATATATAAAAAAGAAAAAAAACGTGAAAATTGGTCCATTTGAAACCCTGTGAAATGGAAACAATTTATGATTTTTATTTAATTTCCTATTTTTCCCCTCACTAGTTCTAACATTCTGCAAGTAAATGGCTGTGAATCTGCAAGTAGAAGGAATCACAAGAGATCATGAAGAATAACATTAAGATTTTACTGTGATGCCAGGTTCATTTTAGCTGAGTGAGCAAAAGTACTCACTTTGCAAATTACTTACCAGCAGAGCCCATGAATTGTTGTATTTCTTGTATAGCACCAGACTTAACACACAAAAAGGTAAGCTGATGGCACAAAACTCTTTTTGCCAAGTATTACAGCTTCTGAAATTCAGCAAGACTTTGTGCCTGCCAAATGAGAGTGCAATTAGACAAGTCTTTAAAATGACATTTAGCATGATGATTGCTTCTTTTTTTTTTTTTTTTTAAGAGAATGAATCTGACATGTGAACTCATTTAGACCATTTAATAACAAAAAGACTAGTGAGTTATTGTGCATCCCCCAAATTGAACAAATCCCTCTAGGTTAATTATCTACAGAGTCCTTTATTCCTGGTTACTTTTTCTCTGTGATCTCTTTTCTTTTTTTCTTCTTTCATCACACAAGTATATGAAGTTTCCTGGTTTTCTAATACAAAGTGTAAGAGAATGACATAACTATCCTGAGCTGAAGAAAACTGGATTGCTTAAATAAGTAGTTATCAGTGTTGCAATGTGTACCTCATAGGGCCATGCTACATGTTCAGATTACAGCTGGACAGAAACCAGCTATAGATTTGTTATACGTTTACAAGCACTAACTTTGTAGCTGGCTTGTTCTTTTTATAGCTGTCTAGTCATTTTTATAATGTGATAATTACATTGCACGTGTGGTTTGTCTAAATTTGTTGTGCAATTAACTGGTTGTGTGATAATTACTTTGCATGTGTAGCTGGTCTTACTCTGAACATGCAGCTACTATAAATGTATTGCACTATTGACCATTTAATTGCATAATATATTTAATGTGTAGCAGGGGCCTTATATTGCACACACTGGATTCTATCACTCACTAGCTCCTTTTTCTTAATAACTACTATGTGTAGTTTAAAGTTGCTACAGTGTGGTATTTACTTTATGGGGCAACAGGATCATAGAAAAGTAGGGCTGGAAGGGACCTCACAAGGTCATCTCAGCCAGCCTCCTCCTCAAGGCAGGACATTCCCTGACTAAACCATCACAGCCAAGTGTCTGCTTAAACAACATGAATTTATATGCCTTCCACATTAAATTCCACACTGAATGGCTTGCTTACAATAATAAGCCATGTTCCAGAAATTCTTCCTCAAAGTTTTAAACTTCTCAGATCTGCTGCCTTAGTACAGGAATCTAATCCAGCTATTTGTTTAGGTTTCCATTGCTTTGTTCTCCAGAAGTTGGATTTAATTATGTTCATTAGTGCTACAGACAAGCTCCCTTCCTCCTGCCTTTGACTTTAAAGAGGAATTGGAATTCCATTATGATTCTGGCTTGGCCTTGGATTTTTTGGTTTTCTGTTTTTTGTTTTTTTACAATACATGTATACATGAATTCCTAAAATATCAGCTAAATTACCTTTACAGTGTATTTGAAGAGTTGATGGTGAGGTAGTTTAGGCATTGTGTTAGTATTATGAAAAAAATATCTATTGAACTCATTTTGCCATCCATTTCAATGCAACCAGGATTTTGTCATGCTGCAACTGTTCTCCCTGTAAAAATACATTGTTATTCATTTAATTACAAATAATCAAGTCTTTTAATCAGAAAGATACTAAAGCCTGGAACTGTATGGTTTTAAATTGCTGCATAGCCTGCAATTAACACACTATGAATGGGAGTCCCAATGTTCTAAAATATTGTATCAGCACTAATTCTGCATGGTTGAGCCAAGTAATAGGCCCAGTCTGTTGACACTAAATTGAAAACCTAGTTTAAAATTTGTACACTTGGCTTCATTTTAATATTTCAAGCTGATGTTTCAGGCTTAGCAAAAAAGAAAAAAATATTAGGCTCTAGATACAGCTATACCCTTGCAGGAACATTTTAAAATGTGTTACAATTAAAATACATCAGATAATTAAACCCTGTTATAGGGATATATGAAAATCACATAAATAACATACCTAAAAGGAATACAGCTATTTACAGTAAGACTACAAGGTCTTTGGGGCAGGCACCATGCTTTTCTCTCCGTACGCTGAACTGCCTGGCACACTTTTGGGAGCTGTAAAACACATGACTATACAATCGTATCTACAAATGATAAATTCAAACTAATGCACACCCAATCAGTGTAAGCATTTCAAATGTTGATCTTCATCACATTTGTACTAAAGTATACAACAATATTTGACAGTACTAGTGTTGAGAACAACTTAGCCAATTACAAATAGGCATTTATGTATTTTGTAATTGAATTCAGTAAAAAAAAATGGAGTTCCTTACAATTACATGTTCAACTGACATGTTCTAACTGTGCTCATGAATGCTACTATTAAAGAAAGATTAGAGTTTCATTGCAGTCAACAGAATTGAACACTATATTCAGCTATAAAAGGTGTTTTGTTTTAATGCATTCCTTTTGAGTTAAAGTTACATTATGTTAAGCATTAGGCATGCTTTATTTAGATGCATTCAAGCTCTAGTGGGAGTTGATATACTGTGCACTGGACAATTCTCTGAGTGAACAACAGTCCAGCATCAAGAACAGTTCCATGTAGAATACAAATAGGAAGCATTAGATGACTACATCTCAGGGATACAGAGTTGTCCAGGCTAGTTTAATTTACGTAGAGGCTCAGGATTGGCCAATCTGTTCACCCTCAGGGGCTGTCTGGAATTATAGATCAGGGACCTTATTGTCATACCCCAGCTGCCGCACAAAGCCAGTAGAAGAAAGGAGATTTACGAGTATTTCAACAGCACTGAACCAGGGATACAGAAGCTATACAACTGGGAGTACAGTGACTCTAAATCTGTAGGCATTATGCAAAAAGAAAATGCAGAGTTTGGTATCAAGGGAGCTCTCCAGGAGCAATAGGACATCTTTGTAAATTCTCTAAAGAATAAATTTAACAGTTATTAAAGAACAACACCCTGTTATTGCAGTCACTGAACTTTACATCACAAGGAAAGATGCAAGGGATTTTCAGAAAGACATCTGTCATTTAACAGTGACAGTGACCTCAGCACTGACAAGCAATTCAAATCCCCAGTGATGAAACAAATTAACCCCTTGATACAGGGTGGGTTGAGAACTCTAGCATTCAGATTGCAGCATGTTACTGCGGTACATCCTATTGAGGCTTTTAGCTTCGGAGCAGTAATAAAAACTAGCAGGGCTTGTTTTTAATTAAAATGGTTGCATATAAAGGATTATTCATATCATTATTTTACTTCACTTAGGCAAAATGGACAGCACTGTAAAGGGGCAAAAGAACTGGCTACACTATTATGTGCCTCACTGAAAAAACCTTTATACATGTGTCACTAAGAAGTAGAGGAACTAAAATCCTGTATTAACTTCTGCAGCTCACAAAAGATGACCATTTGTTATACTAAGTAGGAATTCAGCCAATCTGATTCCATCTAAGCCCGATTCCCAGATACATAATTTTTTCCACCGGTAAAGGCTAGGATCTAGTCCTTCAATCTGATCTGTACATGCTTACCATTACTCCTATGCAGTTCCACTACTGCTCCACAGAACCAAAATCTGTTACACGTGCCAACTGCTAGACAGCTGTGCAAGTAAAAGATACACCAACACAGGTACTCCACCCCAGACTCAAGTAGCCTTAACAGGTCTTCAGAGGAAGATGCATAGTTCTGGGTAACAACAGAACCTGAAGCCCTGCGCTCCTTACTCATCTATTCTTCATGTTTGCAAACTCCAGTAATTCAGCCATTTTCAAGAATGGTTGAAGGAGAAAGTATGTTGTTTCCTCATGTTAAAGAATTCTTACAAATTCATAGCTGATAAGCCATAGTATGTACACACTTTGGAGCAAGAACTTGATTTGAGAAGAGGTCTCTCCAGTGTCAAACAAGTGCCGTTGGCTGACCCTGCATATAGAAGCCCAAATTTGGTTGGGCTTTTCTGTGTCCTTTGCACATATTCAAATGAGATTTGTTAGAAGAGTTTGGCAGCCAAATTTTATGACTCCTTCAGTACTGAACACATTGCAGCCCAGAGCTGCAGGGGCTCAGCAGGACCTCCATTTTGTTTATTCCTCTCAGCTACAAGAGATAAAAAATCCTTTACATTGAATCAGATAGTATTCAGTACAAAAGGAACACTGGTTTCTAACAGAGGTATGTACTTCTCTTTGCTAAACCCCGTGGAAGATGTAGACTACTTTTCTTTCCTTGCATTTTTATCAGCAGTAATCCTATTGACTTCCCTGAAATGGAGTAGAGACTATCACTCAGCATGCCTGGCAGCTGTATGACTGTCATGAATCTGTTTATGGAAAGCCATGTGCTTCACTGACTGTCATTGAATTCAGAAGCAAAAAGATTCTTAGAGCCTATACTGACAACGGTGACTAAAAGACAAAGCCCTTGTTCAAAAGGAGCTTCTGGACACTTGTCATTAACAGGAAGAAGTTTAAGAAACTACCCCAAGGAAGGTCAAGAATACATCTGCAAAAAATGTGTCATCAAAAAGCACATAGAAATCTTTGTAGCATTATACCATCTGAGTTCTTGTCAACTACCTGAAGAATGCCTTGACATGCCACCAAAGCTCTTGCCAATTCCTACCTCCGGCTGCTATAGAAAAGAAGATAATATAGTTTACACGTTGAGCCTTTTAGGAGGTGGAAAACTTCCTTGGATGCCTCGTGATCCTATTTAGAGCCAGTAGTCTATAAAGTAAAACAAACACTTGGAGAACAAAGCAGAATGGGTTGGCAAAGTGGAAGGAATACAAAACCCTGAAATCCAATGGAAAAGGTTATGCTGACCTCAAAATATACCATTGTAGGTAAACAGTTAGTCCATTTAGGAAAGGTTTTTACCTCAGCATCCAAACCAAATTCAAAATGTGGTCACATATATATATTTGGTGGGGAGAGCATCTTGTGGTTTAAACACTGGATTGAAATGCATGTAACCTGGGCTCAATTTGTGATTTAGCTGGACTTCTTGACAAGTCTTTGTGACTCAGGAACTCCTGAGCTGACTTTAAGTTACCATTCATTCAGACATTGAAGTTGGCCAGAAAAACAAATTGTTGACAGCATCACAACAAATAATAGCTCTGGCAGTTTATTCAAGGCTGTGATTGAAAGTGGGATGAACAGTCTTTTCCAAATCAGTTCCATGGTAACTCCACAAAAAGGACACACTCCACAGAGGCCTTCTGGAGAACTATGACTGCACCATTTGTCCTTAATCTTCCTGAACTCAAGCTGAACTTCAATCAGACACAGAGTCATTTGGGCTAAAAGCAGCTATGAGTTATTGAGACATTTCTTAGTAATTCAGTGCATCTAACGGCTTTGGCAAGGAACAACTCATGGATCTTTTTTATTTTCACTAACCACCTACTTAACATTTGGTCACATATGCCAAAAAAATTTTCATTTTTTATTCTAGTCCAGGCAATGGCAAACACTTCAAACTAGTGTGCATTTTCGGGTCAATTTTAATTGGTGTTAAAATTAGCATGTGCTTTGAGAAGTCACACATCAAGAGTTAATAGCCCCTGTAATGTGCCCCTACAGCAGGGGTGGGCAAAATATAACCCACAGGCTGGATCCAGGCTGCCAACTGATTAGATCCAACCCATGAGCAGGCCCCTCCAATTGATTGTATCCCACCTGCAGCTACTCCTGCGGTACTCCATATGGAGCTGAACATCACCCACTCCTGCCCTGGGTAGCCTGCATTGCGCTCTGGCCTGTGCCTACCAATGGCGCTAGCCTCAGCCAGCGCGCACAGCTTCCCAGCAGGGCTGCTTCCAGTACAGCTGCAGGTGCCCAGGTGCTACTCAGCTCCCCCTGCCTCCAGCAGTGGCTCCTCCTCCTGCTGTGCTGCTGGGGGGTGGAATGGAGGGGGAGGAAGGAGCTCTAGCAGGGCAGTTCCTGCCCCCATCAGATGGGACTCCAGCTCCTGACTGCTTTCCACCCACTCAGCTGCCTGCAGGTGGCTGCTTATTGCACTAGGCAAGCAGTGCAGGTAGAAGGTAGCCAGGAGCTGGAGTCTTGCGCACTGGGACAGGAGGAGCCAATCTAGAGCTGCACACTAGGGGCAGGAGGAGGAGCCACTGGAAGCTGAGCAGCACCCAGGTGGCTGCAACTGCACCAGGAGCAGTCCTGCCAGGAAGCTATGCATGCTCACCAGGGCTGGGACTATCTGGTGATCGTGGGCAGGCTGCCTGACATGCAGCAGTGCAGGAACAGCCATAGGATGGATGGGAAAGCAGGGGAGCAGACCTGCACCTGTACTGCACTGCTCAAGTGAGCTTTGCAACACGCACCCCATCCCCTGCCTTTCCCCACCTCCAGGGACCTAGCACATGGGCAACCTCCACCTTTGCCCTCACATACACAGAAAAGAGGAACCCACCTGCTGCCAGCACTACCACTCTCTGGCCTAAGTCTGGAAAGTAGTAGCAGCCCAGCAGCAGCAATGTCTGGGCAGGGGGTTCCCCTTCCATGCCTACTCCTCCAAGACAGCACAGGCACTGAAAGTGAACCAGGGAACACAGGGGCATGGCAAGGAGCAGAAGAGACAGGAGCAGGTGGGGATTCCTGAGGAGCAGGGGAGGAACTCCAGTAGAAGGGAGGGCAGAGAAAGGGTACAGGGGCTGGGAAGAGCCCAGAATGGGAGGGAGGGGAAATTCTTACCTTTAGGTGCTCCCCCGCTGTCACCGGGGGGGAAGATATAGTAGCTGGGAGTGTTGCCTCCTGGGATGCTAGAGGATCACTCTCAACTGGTTTTGCATCTATGGAACAGTCATATGTGACTGTAATATAAGCGAGCTGCCTAAAACAAGTTGAGATAATCCTAGATGGAAGTGGACTATCTCCAAGCCATTCAGAGGGTTCTTTGCATGTTTCCTTGCCCTAATGTGTATACACTGATGGTTTAAAAACCCTTAACACATATAAGTTAATGTGTAACAACACCCTTATATTATTACTTGCCTCCTTTTGACCAAAATAAGGATCAATCCCACATAAACATTCCACAAACAAGCATCGCTATATATAACTGAACACAATTAGATTGAAAATTTACCTAACACTGCAAAACTTAAAATTTTAAGGTGCAAGAAACTGATTTATTGAACCATTGCAGTTTAAGTTGATTAGGCATGTAGTTATGCTGAACAAAAATAAAGTTCACCAAGCCAGTTTATTTTAGAAAATATCACATTTTAAGTAAAACCAATACACCACTTACATAAACAAGACTTAATTTTTTTAATATGAAAACTTAATTCTTATTCGGTTAAAAGGCTAAATTGGTTAAAAGACTAAATTAAAAATAAGAGTTTAAAAAAAAAAAGTATGCATATCTGAAGTGTAAACTATATGACTGCACAGTCAGTGTGCACAAAATCCCATTTCTACTCCCCACATTTCTTATGTATAAAATATAAGCACAACTTTGATGTGTATACTGACAAATGGCAGACTGAAATGGCAGAATCCAACAAGAGGGTGTTAAATCATTGAATGTTGAATAAAAAAACGTTCATAAATTGAGTTAGAGAAGGGGTTGGCAATTTATAACCCAGGGGCCAAATCTGACCTATGGAGACTTTGGATCCAGCCCAAACAGCTGTTTCACAGTTGGGCAGCAGGGGCTTCGGCGGAGGGGGTTGGAATTTAGCCCATACCATTCCTGGTAGCTGGGTGGTGGGAAGAAGTGGCAGCGGCAGCTGGGTCTTAGTGCCCGTTCATATCAGACATATGCTGAGTCATTCTATTCCATTCCACCCCAGCCCACCACAGGATAGTATTGCATCTCTGGGCTAGAGAAATCTGTAGTGGGAAATTTTGTTTTTATGTATTCAATATGCTAGTGTTTATCTACAGACAGTAAAAACACTGGCATTTCTAAAACATTTTATTGCTACAAACTGATACATCTTATCACAAAAAGCTACAAGGCATAACACGTACTAATATATATAGCGTGCAATGTAGTAAAAAAACAAAACAAAAACCAGCCACATTCACAGCACAATTTTTAAAATGTAACCATCCTTGCACTAAGGGGTAAATATTATGAGCCACATAATATTTTATGTCATTCAGCATTCTATTTAAACCCAAAGAGTTTTCCTTTTTCAAGTGATTAGACTATAAACGAATATATCTAATTTTTAACAGCAAAGTAAGAGAAAGGAAACTTAAAAAAAATATACAGCACCACTTTTAATCAGCTCTAATAGTTGGCTTGCTATAAAAAAAAATTAACTAAATAATCTACTTCATTTTAAACGAATGGCAAACAAAAATTCTCCACATAATGGAATGCATGCACAGGGTGGGGGTTTTTACACAACTCTCTTATTTGAAACTATTTTGAAAGTATCTTACAGTTTGCCACTATGGAACAGAAATAAAAAGATGTTTTCCCCACTTCAATTTTCTCTCTCTCTCTCTCTCTCTCTCTTTTTTTTGCATTTAGTTATCTTCAGTGTGGTCAAGGGTGAAGTCAGTTTGTTCTTCTGTTTCTTCCTCCTCCTCTTCCTCCTCCTCTTCCTCTACTTCCTCTTCCTCCTCCACTTCTTCCTCCTCCTCTTCCTCTTCTTCCTCCTCCTCCTCCTCCTCTTCCTCAACAGCCTCATCAGCCTTGTCTTCTTCCTCTATCTGCTGCTCCTGAGTTTGATCACTATTTTCAAAAGGATTTTCACCCTGTAGTTGAAAAATTCAAAAATATTTTGAAACCTGAAACTCCAAAAGGGAAATTGCTCCCTTCACACATACACCTTAAATTTTATTTAGTTGAAAATAGCGGTTACCAGGCCACGTTAGGGAAAAATCACCTGAATTGATGCCAGAATTAAACTACAGATCAGCTTAAAATTTCAGCATCACTTTATTATTTAATTCAACAGATAAACTGAAAACTGAAAATTTCATAAATTTATACCAGGGTATCCAAGTTCTTCAGACATAAACAAGTGCTCTACTTTTCTGAATTAAAAGATGACTTCAGAAAAAAATACTTTTCTTCTATCTTCCCCTATTTGCACAACATCCATCTATTCATTCTCACAAAGACAATACGACTTTTAAAAAGCAAGTTATTAGACAAAATTAAAAATAAAGTTAAACCTTAAATGACTAATCATTTAGCTAGCTTGGAATTCAGAGTTATCCTTGGGGAAACAGGGAGTAGCCAAGCAGATTTCACAAATAACTGTATTTTAAATAGGTTAGTCATTTTAGCTGAATGCTCCACCTATTAAATTGGAAAAGCGAGTATAGAATGCAACTCAATTTTCATTTTTATTTTATTATACTTATTTTATAATTTTAAAAATGTAACAAAGGCAACGGAATTCAGTCAGATGGGCAATCTCTGCACAAGGTGCCTTACTGTTTAAATCAGATAGTATCAGTTTAGACTAATCAAACAAATGTTGAATTAAAGAAGCATTAGTCTTCCAAGAGTATTACTTGAAATTATAAAAAAGTAAATGGAGGAGGGGCAGACAGGACACAGAGCTTCTGTCTTTTTGTTTGTGTAAAGAAAGAGAGAGACAGAAAAACAGACATGAAAGTGTGGATTGTTACATTTATTTGATCATTAAGACCGTATCTTTCAGTGTAGACTAGTGATGAAAGAACTCAAAAAAATTTAAAAAACTAAAATAAAAACTCAGTGAGGCTCACCAAAGCCAAAAATCCCCCAACACATCCCTGATATATGAAAGGCTTAAAAAACAAACAAGAACACATTCAGCTAGATTTATGCTCTTTCCTGTAGAACAGGACTGTCCAACTCCCCAGTGGCCAAGGACCACACCAGGAATGGTCATGGCCCCATCTCATATACCTGGCTGCACACTTCCCCAGCACTGTGCAGGTAGGTGGCTCCCTGCGCCCCCTCCTAGACCCAGGTGCAGCACCTGTGGGAGGGCTACTCCCACATCTCCTTTTCCCCCTCTGCTGCACTACACTGCAGGCTGCACTCAGCCATGCTGCTCTGCCCTGCCCCCTGGGCAGAAAGCAAAAGCCAACAAAGGGCCAACAAAGGGAGGAGAAGCCTGGAGATGCTAGCTGCAAGAGCAGTTAGAGAAATGAGGGGAATGGTGGCTAAAGAGAGCCCAGGGGTTGTAGATTAACCCTCTGTAGGCTTCATGCAACTCCCAGGCTGCAGGTTGGACAAGCCTACCATACAAGAAACCTGGAAAGAAAGGCAAATACAATTTTCTGTAGTATTTTTGTCCACATAAATGTCCATGTGTTCAAGCCCAGAATCTCAAGTCAGCAGTACCTACTAGGTGACTAAAACACCCACATCACAGCAAAGGAATACAAGGCAGAGCAGCTCTAACTACCATTCAGTTCCTTCATCAACACAGACATCAAGTAAGGACACTACTACAAGTTGGGAAGGAGGGACCATCTTGGGATTCATGTAGACACAGGGTGTCAAACATACAGCTCACAGACGGGATCCAGCTCATGGGGTTCCTGGAGGGTGTGGGAATGGGAGGAAGGGGAAGTGGTGGCAGTGTTAACTCCTGCAGCTCCCTGAGCAGAGTTTCATAGATTCATAGGACGTTAGGGTCGGAAGGGACCTCAACAGATCATCGTGTCCGACCCCCTGCATAGGCAGGAAAGTGTGCTGGGTTTAGATGACACCAGCTAGATGCCTATCTAACCTCCTCTTGAAGACCCTCAGGGGAGGGGTGAGCACCACCTCCCTTGGGAGCCCATTCCGGACTTTGGCCACTCGAACTGTGAAGAAGTTCTTCCTAATGTCTAGTCTAAATCTGCTCTCTGCTAGCTTGTGGCCATTATTTCTTGTAACCCCCAGGGGTGCCTTGGTGAGTAGAACCTCACCAATTCCCTTCTGTGCCCCCCATGATGAACTTATAGGCAGCCACAAGGTTGCCTCTCAACCTTCTCTTGTGGAGACTGAAGAGGTCCAGGTGCCCTAGTCTCTCCTCATAGGGCTTGGCCTGCAAGCCCTTAACCATATGAGTGGCCCTTCTCTGGACCCTCTCCAGGTTATCCACATCCCCCTTGAAGTGTGGCGCCCAAAATTGCACGCAGTATTCCAACTGCGGTCTGACCAGTGCCCGAATGTTAATAACATGATCGCCAACCCCGGAAATGAATTTGAGTATAGAGCCCTGTTGGAGACTTATTTCAGCAGAGGTGGGGCAAGTGACCATCTTAATCCCCTGCAGCTTCCTGAGCTGACAATGGCTCAGGCATCCACAGCTGTTAGTGCCACCACTCCTTGCCCCGCCACAAGAGTTGGCTCTGGATCTGGCCTACATATAGCCTTGCAGCCCACACGAGTTGGATACCCCTGGTATAAACAAGCATCAAAGATATTTAAGAATTACTTGAATGCTCTGTGGACACAAATACTATATTTACTCAAATATAAGACACAATTATTGTAAGATGACCCCCCTCCCAATAATTAGATTCTATATATGGAAAATTTATAAATGCGTTATGATTTTCCAGGTACAGAATCTAATTATTGGAGGTCTGCCTTGAGTATGTCCCCTTCCCACTGCTACAGCAGGGAAAAATAGATCTTGGGGTCAGGTAGCCCTTGCCCTCTGCCCACCACATCTTTTCCCCTCCAGTCCCTTTCCCCCCTTCCTTACCATCAAACCCTGCTTCTTCCTGAGCACATGGAAGTGAGAAGCAAATTTGAAAATACTGACCTAAAAATAAATATATCTATAGTAATGTATATATAGGGAAATAACTACAGGTACTCATAGACTGAAACCAGCTGTTCTTGTCATAAGTCTTGGGATCCTCCAAAAATGTATATGCCATTGAGGTGCAAAGCAACCTGGTCCAGCTCTACCTCATGGAGGGCAGGGCCACACATATGCAACAGAGAGGGAACAATACAGGGATTCTAAATAAGCTGCTTGGGACCCCACTCGGTGACATTTCCCAGACACTTAAAACTGGTTAAAAAACAGGACCCAGTGGAAATGGGAAAGAAAGGTGCAACTCAGCTGTGGGAATGGAGAAGTGCAAATGTATTCAGTGTAGTTGCTCTCTGTATCTTGAAAGAGTCAGCGCTGAGGGGAACCAAATTGAACAAATGGACACTACTATGTACCTTATTCAGATGGACTTCACTAACATATCCTTGTGGTAGGTTCCCTTCAGTATGTTTGCCCATATGGGCCATGCATTTTATAGTCACGCTCAGTGTTTGTTGCATTTAATCAACTTCACAGTTGGTTTCCATTACCAAGCATATGCTGCTTTTGGCAGTGTAATGATAAACGATGTATTTAGTGAGCCTCCTTGTATGCAAATGTAAGACAAGGGGCTTATCCCCTCCCTACCCACCCACCATGTTGACTGGCGGGGGGAGGAAACCTTATGTATATTTGAGTAAATGTTGTTATTTTTGTATCTTCATTCACACACAATCTCCATTATACAGGAGGATGTTTGCAAAATACTTCTGTTCAACTTAATATTATGTCTGAGTTTGCAATCCTTGCAAGAGCCTACACCATGCAAACTGTTATTTACTTACTTCCCAATCTGTAAAAAGAGGATAATCACACTTAGCTTCTTTTTAAGTCACTTTGAAATCTACAGATGAACAGCACTTTCTAAAAGCTAAGCGTGTATTATTCAAGCATTAACAGTGCACTTGAGGTTGAAAAAGCTGAAAGTAAGCCTCTCCTTAAGCACTGAAACACGAAGCTGGACAAACAGGGAAACCCCCAAATAAAAGTCAGTGCTAACAGTTTTGGAGGACACTGGGATGCCCATTTAAATGTTAGCATATCAGACTAGGAGGATATTACATTGCTTAGAGCAGGGGTGTCAAACATCTGGCCAGTGAGGCAGTATGATCTACCCCGTGGGTCACTGGACCAGCTCCAGCCCCAATGGCTGCATGTAACACATGGGCTAGACCCCATGCCACGTATGCTGACACATGCAGCTTGCCCAAGCTGGGTCTAGCCTTGTGGGTACTCTGCAGCCCACACACTGGCTCTGGTATGCTCAACCAGCCCAGAGGACCAGACAAGTTTAATATCCCTGACAGAGCAAGGGTCAAAAACCTTTTACTAATAACGGGCCACAGCCTGGGCCTCAGCTGCTGTCATGGGTCACTGATCCCATGCTGCTGCCCAAATCATCCCCACTCTGTGCAGAAGGCTGCTCTCTGCACAGAACAGGGAAGCTGGGGCAGGAGTAGGGGGGAATTGGCTGGCTGTTAGTAAAAGAAAGTGGAACATGGACTAGACTGAATGGGTAGGGATAAGTACATTTTTAGCAAAACATGAAATGTATCAAGTATTCATGGGCCAGTTGTAATTTTTTTGGAGGCTGTAGGTTGCTGAGCCTGGCTTGTGAACTGGAAGAAAGCAGGGCCAGAAGAGAGAAATGTATTAAAACTAGCATCATCACTGGGACTGTGGAAGGAACCGAGTGATAACACAAACAATGTTAGCGTTACCTTTTTCCATTGTCATCTTACCTTGACATATAGTTCATATCGTGCTTTCACTATTGGGTTATTCAAGATACTAGTAGCAGTCAGTACACTCTCCCTTTTTATTTGTTCTCTGTAGGCCTACGAAACAGATTTTAATATAAATACCTATTACAACCTGTTGCATGTAAAAGAGATCTATAAAACAAATTTAACTCATGCCACACTAATTAGGATCTTCTAAATTAGAGTCAATATGTTTTTCTCTCAGGAATTGCTACCTCTTGACAAAGGCCCAATATGTATAATCAATTAATCCAAGCCAGAGGACTTGTCTACAGCCACAAGCTTTCTCCGGACCAAGGGAAAAAATTAAAAGCTCCTCGATTCTATAAACTGTAGCTATGTATTTAATTCTGTTTCTAATATATGTTTAACCAGACATTGAGCTCTAATGCAAAAGTTAATCAAAACCATCTTTACAAGAGAGCATGTATACCTATAGTTTTATAAATAACTACAAAACTAAATTATAAAAACACATTCTCTGTAACAAGGGATGCATCAACTACTACAAATTAATATTATTTTCAAACTTCCTGCTTGCCAACCATTTTTTTAATTTGTGTTCTTTGTACTGTTCTATTAAAATAATTACATTTGAAAAATCATTTTAAATTTGTGGCAACTTTGTATTTCTAACATTAGTACTTCTAAACAGTTCTCTTTTCAGACAGAAAACTCTTGTTCAATTAAAAAGTGATTAACAATTAGAAATGCCTTCCCAGAAAGAAGCATGTGGATTCTGCAGCACTACCCAATTCAATGAATGTACACCTGGCACTGTGCATACACTGTGTGGATTAAAAGGACCTTTCGTATTTGGTATTCATTCCTGTCTATTCCAAAATGTAAGTGAACAAACTATTTTTGCATTATCTCGTCTAATGAGGACTAATCAATGTGCTGTTCCAAGAGTTCCAATAACTAATATTCCCACAATTTAATTTCAGCTATCATCCCATGCATTTGATCAAGAACAATGCTAGTGCTCTTCAATATTTAGTAAATTTTCGTACTAGCTTCAATTTTTAATTAGAGGTGGGAAATGAAAGTGCATCACCACTAATTTTCTCCTGATTCTTGTTGGTAGCCATCAAACAACTTAATATTTGAGCACATACTCTTATTAAGAAGTAGCCTATTTATGAAGCACAGTGTATACTTATTAGTCAAAGTACAGACATGTCAGTGACTCAGAGTTTAAAGGTAAACGTTTCATAATGCCCAAATCTTTTACTGAATTACTGGGAGGTTACCAAATCCTAGAAGTACAATGAACTCTGCCCTCCTTTTCGATATTCAGATTCCATCACAGAACACCTAACAAGGAGCAGAGATATGATAACGGGAAAGAAACCCACATTCTATTTTCACTTTCAATAAGACTATACTTTCAGCATTCCACAAACAACTGCTATTTGGGAATTACAAATGTACGTTAAATCATACTTGTTTTCCTTTTGCATGATCAGGGGATTTTAAGTGCTGTTGAACGGAACTGTGTAGTGCAGGAACATACACACTACAAGCACTACAATGAACTGTCTCTACTTTCATCATGTGGTCATCAGCAGTAACACCTAGCAAAGAAAAAAAGACAGGAATAAGATGCATAATCTGTGTCAAATAAGAATACAAAAACAGACATTTAAGGAGAAATTTAGCTAATTAAATTCACTAAACTAAGGAACTGGTGCTTACTGAGAAGGCAAGGATAATCCTGAATAAATCAAACTTATTTTTAAATTTAACATGTCCTTAAAATATTAAAGAAAATCCAGCAGTCTAATATTGCTGGCCCTAGTTATTTTAAAACGAAGGGGGAAAAAATAAAAATAAAAAAGGATTTTCTATAGGACTGATCCCACTGAAGTAATGGTATGAGTTGGCACTCTGCTCCACAAAACACTAGTTCCAGACACACACCGAAAAACTGCATGACTTCCATTAGACTTACAGATTTATAACTCTCAGTCAATATTTTCCATTTACAAGTTAATGAAAATGCATTTCTGTATATACTGAGAAAACAAAGAAATTTAGTGGATGACTTTTATTTAAAAGTCTCCTGTGATAATTTATTTAAGCTGCTTGAAATACGTTCTGTAACATTTTAAATTTACCCACTTCGAGTGCTAAGCCAATGATTTTACAGTCCTGATTTAAATCAGGAGAGAGGGAAAAGAGGAAGGCCGAGAACTGTACCCTGCTCTAGGTCTTAACACTTAATTTAAGGGTCAACGTAGCAAAGGGAGCATCCTTCCAGTGTAGGCACTGCAAGGGCAGCCACAAACGGATGCCATCTCTTTGCGAGTCCTAGAATAGGGGGGCAAACTGGTAGGGTAGGGGGAAGGTAATTTCAAGGATACTGCAGGCAATAGAAGAGACCTGAAGCAGCACTTTGGTCCATAGGGTAGCTAAGGGCTCAGTTTGTGTAGGCTCCCAAAGCAAAGTTACTTTAGCGGTCTCTCTAGTTCCTGGAACAACATAAGTCTGAAAACGAATATGGTTTGTCATGTTCTCCACCATAAACTTAGCAATTAGGCTGCTTGTGTGCTGATATCACTGTACCATGCAGCTAAAACATGGCGTGATTAAATTTCTTTGTGTTCCTTTGTCTGTACTCATGTTGTAAGTATAACAATCTATCTGTTGTCAGTAAAAGTAATCTGTAATCCAACTGAAAATAGTATTTACAGCCCACATTTCTGGAAACACCTCCTCTATGCTCTTGCTTAGCCATGGCCACACCTATCAAAGTAAACGCAGGTATCTCAAGAGGGTCCTAAGCATATACTGCTTAAGATGGGAAAACAGCTTGGGAGAAATGTTGGGATAATCACAACTCCTCTATGCTGCCTAATGGCCAAGCATAAGTAATCTAACTGAAAATCATATTTTTAGCTCATTTTTTAGGTTTGAGGATATTAACACTACAGAATCACTGGAATCCAGGACTGCAGAACCAATAGTAGGCTGGCTTTTGGAGGAGACAGATTTGAGAGAGACAGTAAAATCTATTGAAATGTTAAGTGTGCTGAAACAGCCTCCAATACAACCTCTTTATCAGGGACTTCAAATAGGAGTAAATTGTGTGCATCCCCAGAGCATGCATTCTCACTCAAAGAGCAATACTTGCCTTCCATTATATCTTTTTCAACAGCTTGGACATTTTCAGATTGACTGCTGGTTTGTTGCTTGCGCATAGCTGTCTTCTTGAATTTATTCACCATGCACTCCTGGAAGCAAGATATGAAGAATCTAGGTTAACATCTAAGTAGAACTCCTTCACCCTGTGTCAGACAATTGAAACTCTGTTACCCAGGTATTCTTACTGTTGATTAGGTGTGCATGCATTTATTATTAAGTATTTGGGGAGAAAAGTAGCTTTATTGAAAAAAAGAGATATTAATAGCAACTAACTCCAATAATTGCTTATTTAGATGCAAAGCTATCTAGAGTAAATGTTACTGTCAAGTATTTGAAAACTTACTTTTGTTTGATTACATTTATGTGGAAACTCTTTCAAAATGCAGTATTTTAATGAAAAAATAAACATGTTCTGAAGGCAATAAATAGTACAGCTTATTTTTAAACGCCAACATGGGACTTACATGCAGAAACTCCATCACTACTTTATCAAATTTGGTTTGTTTCTGGATATGGTCCAATGTTTCCTGATGGGCAGCACTTTCCAGGTGAGATTCAATTTCTTTTTCTTCAAATGTTCGAAATTTACAAAACGAACAAGTGAATGCCATTCTAGAAAAAAAATATCCAATATAATATTACTATTTAAGAAGGCTTCTTAAAAAGTCAGTTAGTGTTTTTCAAAAGTCACCAAGGTGGTCTGAGGGCTTGAAAAAAAGCAATCAATAGCAGATTACACGTATCTTCCCTACTAAGTGTGGGATACTTTGCCATCTTTTTCTGGAATTATTTATGAAATCTAACATAAAAAACCCTACATTTAAGAAATTAACTGCAGGAAGTGAATAGATGTAACCAGGCTAGAGGTTTGATTTTTCAGGCACACAGACCACATTCCTACTCAAAATTCTGCCAGTGAAACATACCGGTTAATTTAAATACTGCTATTGCTATTTAGCAATACTGTCATGAATGTCATATTGCCAGGGAAAGCTACAGCCAGTAGGAGGCAAATACTAACAGGGAAAAAATATGAAAATAGATAACCCTACATCAGGGGGCATTCAATCTTTTGGTCCTGTGAGCCAGATCCACTCCCACCCTCTGGGATCAAGATGCCATGCCACCCCTGAGCACTGGCCACACGCTACCCAGCCTATAGGACTCCCCATGGGTCTGAAAATTTGACGGCAGGAGACCAGTACTTCTTACACACCCGTAAGAAGCATGAAATAAAATCAAGTCCTAAGCTGAAAAAGCTCAGCAACGATAGTATAGGAATACAGTTCAGCATGTAAATCCAACTAACTCAATTACAAAAATGTGATGTGGTACTGGAACAATACTGAACTGTAGTTGAGTAGTACTGGAATACTGGTACCATTCTTGACTAATTTTCTGATGGTCTCACATAAGTACGGGTGCATGCTCAAATACTTTCACAAATGTTAGTAAAATTTCCTGATATAGGATAAAGCAAGCAGTCAAGAAATCTTAAAAAACGTATGAGCAAAAACTGTTAAAAAAAAAAAAAAATCACTATTGTAGTCTGTATCCTTTGATGCTCTCCTTGTAGAATACTAGGGGCAGCAGAACACTACAAATGAAAGAGCAGTACATACTACAAACAATATTAACAGTACAAACCTGTATCCATCCCCATATTTTTCACTGTTTTTCTCCCTTCTTCGCCTTTGTTTCTCTCTTCTTGCCTCAATTCGTCGCTTTTCTTCCTCTTCACTTCTGACATCTGGCTTGGAATCTTAACACACAGTAAAAGGAGTTAAAAGTATTTTACATTTCCAAAATTCACCCAGGAGAAATTGCAATGCTTATTTTCCCCTACCTCTCGTTAACAAGTTTCACAGCGCAGAATAAATTAAAGCAATATATTCCAACGGCGTATAAGGTTGGTTTGGTTTTTTGCATAACAAAAATCAATGCAAGTATTTTAGCAATATATCTTATATATACACTTCAGTGTAAATTTAGGGGTCTGAACTCAGGAAATTCAGAATATAGCAAACACAGCCTCACTAGGTGTGTTTAAACATGTTGCTATAGGAATACTAAATTATGGCACAATAACAGCCTGTACTGCACACTCCATACAGTTTTCAGCAATTTCCAGCATTCCTTATCAGACAGATTATATATATAATACCAAGACACCCAATGGAAAATGGATTTAGAACCTAGTTTGAGCCTCAATATTTCCTGTTTCAGTAACATTTACACAAAATTATACCCACTGTGTTCTTAACATCAGGTCTCAGTTCATGACTTTAAAAGTCAATTCAATGAAACATTCAGTAAGTACAAATAAGGATGATCAACTGGAAGAACAAATAATACTTAAGTGACAGAAGGGCATTAAAAAATCTGAGCTAAAACTAAAATACTGAGGGAGAGAAAAAAAAAAAAAAAAACATAAACAGGTAAAACATTCAGATGTGATCAGAATATTAAAAAAAAGACAGGCATATAAACAGCAAAAATGGCAAATGTTTGTCAAAATCAGACAACTGTCTCCTCTCTAATCTTCCACCTGTTTAGCGCCAAGCAAAATGCTTTTTCCCTTTAATGCTTGTAAAAACTCTTTATGATGAAATGAAGGATGCAGTTGCTTTTATAGAACATACATTCAATGGAATCTGTTTGGTAAACCCATCATCACACAAACGGCTAGACTAGCCTAAAATCTAGAGTTTTACCTAACAGAACAGACTTACTTCCTAAGTCTGATACCTAACATCAGAGGCATCTTTTGTAAAAAATTTCATCCACAATTGCATCCTCTGCTTCAGTTTAATTACCTTAATAAAGCCAAATCCATACATTTCTCATGAAAAAGATATAGTTAACAAGGGCCTAAAGTATCATGTCCAATTGAACAGAAGATGGTTGAGAATAAATTTAATCTCACACCATTGGTCACTGACCATTGTAATTCATTTGATAGTCGATGAACTGTATACAGGAACTAGTTCAGTAAAACCCCAATTTATCAATTATTATTTCAAACAAGCATTCATGCCTTTGTGAATGATAAACAAGAATGAAATTTAAATGACACTGTATGTAATTATTTGGGGGATACCTATCCAAGTCTCATTTTAGGTGTTCAAGACTATGAAGTAAAATAAACACTGCATGTAGTGTCATCATTCTCATTTTGGCAAAAGCCAGACTAAAACATGACTGTTTCGAATACAGGTCCAGGATTTTTACATGTGTTAGCAGATTCTTCCTTATGACTTACAAATGACCACTCCTAACCGGTCCAGACTGGTCTCTGCTTCCATGAAAACTGACCTCTTTCTTCATGCATGCTTGTCCTTTCACTTTCCTCATCTCCACTCCATAAAACACATGTTTCACCTACTGTCCTTTTCTCAGTCATCCTTCTCCATTCTCTCCATCCCCCCATCATCCTTTTCTCTGCTCATTCTTTTCTCCTCCCTCATTGTATGTTATGCTGCTCTGCTCAGTATTGAAGTCTGCAATCTACCTAAATGCATCAGAGTTGATGAAAGAAGCCTGATGGCACATGAAGCGCATGAGCCGTGTTCATGCAGTGGCTCCCTACCCAATAGTAAAACTGCTGACTACAGCTTTAAAAATAAAACTTAAAGGTTTTTTGGTCATTCTACAGGCAAGGTTCTTTGAGTAGATGTGATATCTTTTATTAGACCAACTGAGTAGTTGGAAAAAATGTTCTTGGCAAGCTTTCGGGCATGGGGAGTCTCTGCTGTTCTGAGACTCCAAGAAATGAAAGAAGCTAAAAGTGTGATAGGATGTCAGTGAATGTAAGAAAGTCAAGGAAATGGTTTGCACATGCAATTTCTTCAAAATCTGCATTTACCTCACACACACTTAAAATTAGAACCATACTAAGCGTATTTGACAGGTATCATCTGAAATCAGCATTTATGTAACACATTGTAGATCCATCAAAAATACAAAACTAGCAAAGCAGACTAACATGTACAAACTAGTATTGAAAGTTTTGAAGTAAGAAAACTGACTGCTGGGCATGCAGCTTAAGCTACCTGACACTTAAATTCATATGCCCACAAAACCAAACATTTCATTCATGCCTCATTAACAACTCTGTCTTTACCTCTCTCTCCAGTAACTTCAGAATTACTGAAGCTGTGGGATGTCTTCCAGAAAAAATGTTAAAAGGAACAAGTATAAAAATAAGTTTTGCTAATCAAAATGCAATGCATACTGTCTTTACATTTTTTTCCTTTCAGTGTCTTTTTTCCCCTCTATTCCTTCCTCTTTAATCTATTCTTCCCCATTGGTCACTCTTTTATCCATGAATTTCTTCTTTTACAATCTAGAGAAACCTCTGTGTTTCTCATTTACTTCCTAATAATTTTCCATGTTTCCTCACCTCAATGGTCACCCTTTCCTCTTTATTCTCTATACCACAGATAAGAGTTCCCTCTAGTACATGAAAGAGGTGGTGAGAGAGTATACATCTTTACTATAGTAAAAAGCAAGGAACTTTGTTGGCAGGTAACACCCTTTCCAAGTACATTTTTAAAAAAATTAAAAAGACATCTTGAAAATTATCAAGAAATAGTTGGGACACCCAACAGGAACTGCTGCATCGTGACAAGATTAATAACTGGGGCCAAGTTTCCATTCCCCAGGCTTGTGCAAGGATGAATGTTTTAAATTTTGGCAAGTCCCAATAACTAAGGTTCAAAATACTATAAAATATCAGCAGTTATCAAGCAAAATTACTGAACTCACAATATCTGAGCAGGCATAGATGCATCCATAACACAGTAGTTCTCCCTAGAGGACTGCTATACCAGGAACATATTTTAAAGATAAAGAGACATGAAATTCTATTTTTTCAACTTCAGAGTCTTGAAAAAGTCACCATAGAAAGTTTTAAAAAGTGTTAAAAAGTAAATTGCTGTTGTGTATCAGGTTTCTATACTTAATGTTAGCTTTTAAGAGAGCCTCAAATCTGAAATTACCTGTGATGATGGAGGTTTAAAACTAACTTTGTCTCTAAGCAAAAAAAAAAAACCCAAAAAATCACAGCAATCTTCCAGTTTATATTTCATGCAGCAGCAATGCATTTATTAACACTTGGTAACCTATCTTCACAAAGAAAGTGCTAGGAAATCAAACAAAAAATTAGCTGCAAAAAGTTGAAGTAAATCATCTTCTGTCCACAGGCAATTCTAACTACCTATGATCATAAACACATCAGTGCACCGAAGTGACTACATTTGTCTGGAGTTTTCTAGCTCCTACCTAAACTTTTCACCTTGTCAACAGCAAGTTCTTTAACAGTGTTAATATATGTTTTATTCCAATAGGAAAAAATGAAGAATTGCCAAGTATAATAAATGTCTTTCTTAATTCAAAATAAGAAAAACAATTAGTGCCAGTATTAATTTATTTTTCATTTAAATTACTTACTAGGTAGATTTTTTGTGTTCATCTTCATAATAGGTTTTGTCAGTTTGGGTTTCTTGATAAACGTCCCACCAGGTTTGTTATATGGCTGTGGAATCATTTTCCTCTTTATTCCTCTTGCAGCAAATGCTACAGAACTGGGTTTATTATGATAGTCAACAACAATTCCGGGTCTATGCATGCCTCCAAAGTCTCCCATAGGCTGGAAACGTGTGAAATCAAGAAAAAGGTATTGGTATACAAAATCAACAGAAACAAAACAATATTACTAAATGCCAATGCCTAAAACAATTTGTAAATGAGTAAAATGTGCGTTCTGGAGTAAAAGGCAGATAACTAAAGCTTCTAGTTACACGTGTGTTAACAAAATTACTCTGGTAATGGGGGGGGGGGGGGGGTGGTGGCCAAGTGCATATGAAGTGGGTTTCTGCTTATTCACAACCCTTAGTCCAGATGAGAATCATGTTTATCAGAGTTCATTTCACTACAACATCCTGGTTCCTTCTCTTCAGATTCTCTACTTGCTAGTTCTGTTTTTCTGGAGAAAAAAGCCAGCTGAGTTTTTCTATAACTCAAACAAAAGCTAGTAAAGAATCCTCCTTTGCTGGCTTAAGGCAAGAAACAGATGAGTCTGAAGATTTTCCTGTGTAGTGAAGGTAAACTGAAAATCTGGGTAGGATGCTGACTAGTAAGACATGTTTTTAAAGCACAGCTAGAGGAAGTTTTTCTATGCAGAACACTGACTTGTGACCAATCTTCTTTGTTTACTTCATCCTGACAAAAGCATCTGTGGCACTGAACTAAAAGAATTTAGGACTTTTTTTTTTTTTTTTTTTAAAGTCCATAGTTAGAGCAGAATAATTCAAACAATAAGGAGCAAAAAGTGGCAGAACTTGGATTCAAGAACTGTATTGGAACACAATTTCCTTCCTGTCTCTAAAATACTGTATAATAGTGCATATGTCTAAAGACATGCATTTATAGATATAACCTCCCTGGAAGCAACAGGTACTGGAGTAATCTGAAGAGAAAGAACCAAAGGAGTTATGAAAAGCATAGAATTGATTTCCTATTTGTTCATCTACTTCATTAACAGAGAGGGAAGAAGAGAAAACCCATTTGACTGTGTGTACACATCAGATAAGCAGAAATACTTGTGTTAACATGAAAACAAAACCATTTTTTTCTATTCGAGATAAAAATACTGTGTGGGTGTGGGTGTGAGCACATACTCATTTCTAATCATACAAGGCTGGAATACAGTACAACTATTGGGTAGACAAGCTTATTTTTTAAAAAGCCCTGAAGATTCATGCATAAAACCAAGTAAAATTTAGTTTATCAATGTAGTGTTATCAAACTACTTAAGATGTATTCATATTACACAAACATAAATATGATATGAAATATGCACTTGAACAAACAGTGTTTCCAAGTGCTTTACAGGTTTTTAACAAGCAATATTTCCATCATCTATTAAAGGTGCAATGCATTTTAAAAATGGTAAGTTTAGTTTTATATAGCCCTTTATTTATGAAACAGAAACTGAAAGCATTATTTTTTAAGGAATATCAATCAGCTAAAAGTACTCCATTAAAATTCTGAACAGAACTTTCATCTCTAAAAAAGTTCTAAAAGGAAGATATCTGAGCTTAAAAACCTAACACTTTCAGTTCATCAACCAAGGGATAAGATCTGCTAATTACAGCTACATGTTAGCTCATAGCTATGTGCAGATTTTTTTGAGCTAAGTTTGGTTATACAATTAAAATTATTTAAAGCTGCAAAATAAAATTTTACAAACAAACAAACAAAAAAAGAAATAAGGAAAACCACACGCACAATTCAGTATTTAGAAGACCTAATAAAAATTATCCTTATCTACACTTTAAAGAAAACAAGCTACATAATGTTATAATACAGAATTACTTCCTAGAGAAACATCGTATGCTTATGAATTTTAAAAAGTGATAAGTTACATCTAAGGCACAAAAATATTCAACAGCTGAACTATTTTATTAAAAATCAAAAAATGGGATTATAAAACTTAGTTAAAGGGACATCCTCAACTTAAAATCACTCCTCTGGATTCTTCTCTTATAAGCAACACCTAACAATAAACAAACTGAAAAACATAGAAATCTCTCTCCTAACTTTTCAGCTTTAGTACTTGCTGTATTGTCAGTTTCACGGTTTCCTGTCTAAAAGGCTCGTGTGTGTGCGCGCGCGCGCGCACACACACACACACGCTCTTATGCATGAACACCATTAAAACAGGCAAATGTGCAAGTAAAACACTGACACGGGTGATAAAGAGTAGGTATAATATCCAAAACTAATTTTAAGCTGATTTAATGCTGATTATGTCCCTTTAACCATGCTTTAAAATTTAAGGAAAGCCACTATAGAGCAGTTTGCCACCTACCTTTGTTATTTCCTTCCCCCCAGATACAAGATGGAGTAAAAGCTAAATTAAAAAGGAGACTTCGTGTTTGGTAACACGTGTATTTAATAAAGATTTAGCTAAGATGTCACCTATCCACAGTAGTGGAAAGAACTGCTCTATGGCATTCATAGCCTCAGTTTTATTTTTATTTATACATTGCACCTTTAACCTACTGAAAAGGTCAAAAGGGTTCCAATTAACCTTTTATAATTATTCAAGAATTTTCCCACCTGCAAAGATGCTAGCGTTCACAAGGAAAAATGCAATTCCTTTTAACCCCTTTTAGACCAAACCTATTACTTTTATCTTCACCTTTCAAACAAAAGGAGAGATTGTGTAACAAAACCCCATCAGCTAATCTTGTATTGCTCTTTACTTTCAAGAACAGAGGGACTGGGAACTACTTAAAGTCAACTTCAAAGGGATTAACAGGATTATCAACTGTGTTAGTACGTTTGGTCAAAAGTACACTGTGACAAACAGAGTACTCATTTTGAAGCTGTGGTCTTGAAAGGGTTTAAAAGAGTGACTAGTGAAAAGAATCTGAAAAGATTCTGTACTTACTCCTCGGCCTCGGCCTCTGCCTGTTGATGGTCCTCCAAAAGCATCATAGTTTCTGCTTCCAAATCCACTTTCAGGATAAGCAGGCGTTCCTCTCCCCCGAGAGCCTACAGGTGCAGGCTTCATATGGGGTGAAGAAAAACTGCTGTAGGAAGAGTAACTCTCTCTTCCTCTGTCCTCCATAAACCCAGGCCTCAATTTTGAACGTGAGTAAGGTGCTTCCCAGCTAGACCCGCCCTGGTTTCTACCTCCGAAAGAGTCAAGGCTATTCCGGTAGGAGCTGTCAAATCGACCACCATAACTACCTCCGAAGCGGCTTTGTTCGGGTTCATTATAACCATAGCCAGATCTGTATAGATCTCGCCCACCCAGAGAAGACCCGGAGTCGTAAGACTCATAAGGTCCAAACCTGGAAGAGTTGCACAGTGAGGAAAAAAAAAAAAGTAAGCTTACCAGTGTTATACATTTCAAAAGACAAGTTATCAGTTGACATTTATCAACTAAAATTAATTTATACTATATTGGTTTGTACAGTTGTGTTATTGTTTATCTTGATTAGGGCTGGGCATTCAACTTGTGACCAGATAGAAAGCTATCTGTGTCATTTTCTGTAAAAAGAATTCTAAAGTTCAATAGGCCTGAACTTTGTTAAATTAAATTTCTCAGCATCGTTTACTAAATGTTATTTGAGCCCAGCCCTAGTCTCAGGAAAATAATCACCTGCAGATGTTTACAGGCTAGTAAGACTATTCCTTCATCAAGGTCATACCTAACATTTTAACATTTGAAAAGCATTTAAAAGGTGGTTTAATTTTTCAACGGGAAAACAGGACAAAATATATTTAGTCTTTATAATGAAGAGGTGATTCTTATGCACCCCATGATTAACATGCACCCATCCTTTGCTTGCAGACATTAAGTCTGGCAACTTCAGGATTTGAAAAAGCTGTACAAAGTACACACTGCACATGGACATAGTCCATGGGAATCTCAAGGTAGAGTGATAAGTAACAACTTTAGTTATTTACTAGGGGCCTGTTTTGCTTCAGGAGTTTTTGAAAGGAAGAAAAGGGCAGGGAAAAGGACTCATTGACATCCATAACTATACTAGGAAGGGAAGCTCATTAGTCTCCCCCGCAAGATTAAAACAGGACAGTTCAGCAGAAATTGGGAAAGTCAGCCCTTTTACTAACAGAATACAAACTAATAAAACAGCCTCAAATTACTACCCTTGTCTAAGATAACAAGAATTTCTTCATTGTAAAGGAAGTTAGCCTCAGAAGACCCCAAACTACACAGAAAATGACACTATATACAGAAACAATCCATGCACAATAGTAATGAGGCAAGACACATTTTAATGTTCAAGGAACCGGTCAACCTTAATCATATACAGATTACTAAATGGTAGGTACATCTCATTCCTGGACCTGTATGCAAATTTTAATTGTGCAAAATATTATCAACCAACTCTTTAAAAAGAACTTCAACATTTTCTCTAGCCTCTTCTGCCCTTGCCCAGTGGCACTGCAATGGCTACATACAGTTACTGTACAGTAGTCCTGCTATGGCCAGACAAGGATTAAAATATGCAAAAGAGGACAAAACTAGGAGAAAATTTAAACTGCTGGATGTTATTTTCTCTCATAAAGAAACACTCCCGAGAAGAAAGCTAATTTGTATAATGTACTAAAACCTGAACTTATTTGCAAAACCACAATACCAGAAATGTTATTTTTGGACTAATTTTACGGAATATCCCAGAATATACATAATTTGGGTGCAATTAGTACCTGCCAATAAAATAATCTGGACATGACTGTAAATAATAATATCAGTGAGCATTCTTACAATTTATAATTAGAATTAAAGAACACATATCCTAAATGTTCCTTGAAAATGGAATGTTGATAGATTCAGTCTTAAGCACTGAACCAATTAAAGCCATTTTAGTTAGGGACTGCAATGTCAGAAATATTAAATTATGCCAATGTAAATTTACTGATCAGTTACAGACTAGTGAAAGTTACTAGATAGAAAGCAATCTTTATAGTTAGATTCAAAGAAGCAGGTTATCATATGACTGCCAGAATTATCCACAAAAAATAGTGATTGTTTGGATAAATCAGCTGTTACAACATAACATTTTCCAGTTTTTCTTACACAAAACTTACAGAAAGAAAGCCCATATAATCAAACAACATGCCTAAGGAACACTTAAGTTGGAAAAAAATAATATTGATTTATTAAATTATTGAGACAACCGAATAATTATTTTACCTGTTGCCGCCACCACCTCCTCCTCCGCTGCCGCCACCTCCTCCATGACTATCCATCCCATATGATTGGTTTAAGTAAGAGTCCATGGGTCTTGGGCCACCATAGGCTCCATGTCCATAATCACGGTCCATGTCTAAAAAGAACAACCAAAAAATTGGTGGTGATGATCAAAACACCACCCCAGTCTTTCAATATTAGTCTTGCTGACAAAAGCATAAAAATATCCTGTGGCTGGTAGTTGAAGTTTGAGACATGTAATCTTATAGTAAATTGCAATTCTCATAGCACTGAGGATGGTTGGAATGGCTTAGTATGGGAAATGGTGAACTTAGAATTGTTTGGTGTCTTCACCAAAGACCTACAAGACCCAGAGTGCTTGTACTAAAAACATTTTCTCTCATCTCTAAACCAGCTTTCTATCTCTTGCTTTGTTTCTTCTAGTTCTCATAACTGTCTTCCTTCTGCTGCTTCCTTTAGCAGCTTCTGTATCACTTTGTAGCTCTCTTAGCTCTTTCATTCTTTTCCCCGGAGTTCTTCAGCTTTCCTTCCTGAAGAATTCTCCCATCCTCTTCTTCACCATTATCCACCATTCTCTGGTACTCTTAAAATATTTCTTCAGTGTTCTCCACCACCTAATATTGTCTCATGAATGCTTGACATATCTCATCTTGTAATGCACATTTAACTTCCACCCTCCCCTTCGCCTTATGGGACTCTTACCAAGACTCAGCAGCCAGTGATCACTAACTGCTTCACATGTGGTTTCTTTCTTCCTTATCTCTACTTATTCTGATACAAAGTCAGTTCTGGGTTGTTTCTTAGCCCTGGGGTCAGTTCTAATGAAAACTTTCTCCCCTGCCAACATCTCTTAGTGACTCTTCTTTAATTACACTGGTTAACTATCTGGATGAACCATTTAAAGTTCCATCTCCTCCTCCCCCTGTTGTCACCTGCTTTATTATGCAATTGAAGTCCCTATTATCTGCAGTCTCCCTCCAACCATATAAACTGCTAGCTTTCTAAGCAGAGCCTTCTTCCCCTCCCATACTGGTGCTACATATACATTGAAAACTTCTCATTCTGTTCCCCAGATTGATATAGATTGCAGTCTGCCACTGATGTTGTCTTCTATCCACTGTGCTTTTTACCTCTGGATTATTGAATGGTATTGCCATTCCAGCTACTTTTTTCTCATTTGTCCCTGATCACCAAGATGGTCCCCATCTTCACCTCTTCTCAAAACATTTATAAACCCTCTCCTCCAGTATACCACATTCTGGGAGACAGATGTTAATATGCCTTTACTTGATTTAACATTGGTTCAGTCTGCCCCAATCTTTTCCTTGATATGACACTCCTGACATAAAATGAAGCTATAATCAATGCAATTTTGCTTGGGTAAAATGGAATGTGCCTGTCCCTTTAAGGATCATCTGTGCCAGTGCTTGTCATGGTCAACTCCTGCCCTCCTCCCCTCATATTGCTCCTGCAAGCTGTCTGGGTGCTTTTGCAGCTAGGAAGGCTTCCATTTTCCCTCCTCTTCCTATCCCCTCCTGCTCTCTACTCTGGGCTGGAGCCCAGGGGAGTTAATGGCAGGAAGCTGCTCTCTGGCTCTGACTCCAACTTGACTCCCTCTTTATCAGGTTTCTTTTTCCTCACTTTATCCCTGCGCTTTCTTCCTTTTCCCTATCTCGCTGGCTCTTTTCCTTGCTCCATCTCCACTTCTGTTGTCTGCGGGGTTTCTTCCTTCTTCCCCTCCCTCACCTCCATGTCTTTTGATCCTTTTGTTGCTGTTCTCTCCTCCCCTTTCATTTTGTCTTGTTCTCTCGTGCAGCCTTTATTACAGAGATTCCTCTTCCCTCCATCTCCATTTCTCCTCCCTAAGGAGTCCCATCTACTATTTGGATTTCAGTCTCTCCCCCCTCCTCTCCCTCACTGCCTCTTTCCAATTCTGGCGGTTCTTCGGGGGGGGGGGTCTGACCTTGATTGCAAAAGCTGTTGTGCACCTAATGTACAAGTATCCCTCCCCCTCACAAGCAGTGCATTTTGTGAACTCCTGACACTCTGCTGCTCTGTGCCCCATCACTTCACATGTGTAACACTGTGCAACCAGGTGCCCCTCCTTCCTGTATCTGCTACACTGCTTCAGCTGCCAGTGGCAGGTTATAAAACCCTAATCTGGCCCTACCTGGATGGACCACAGATAAGAGATGCTGCACTCCACCTGAGCCCCACTTGTTTGGTTTTTAACACTGCTTAAGCCCTCCAAGTTCCCATCCAAATACCATGTCTGTCCCTCACTTTCTCTACCCACAGAACTCTTTGCACACTATTTTCCAGGTACCTATTTCTTCTGCCTCCAATAGATCTGTATACATTCAGACAATAATCACTCTCCCTTGACTGCTCTGCTGCTAGTCTTTAACCCTTTTAATTCCTCCGGCCCCCGTTCCTCTGCATATCTCTCCCAAATCTGTGATACACATCTTTGTTCCAGTAACTCAGTTGCTACATCTTTTGGCTAGAGAAAGCAATCAAGTCGAGGTGAGCTGTCTGCACGCCCACTATCTCAAACAGTACCTTCTCCACAAAATCACATTTGTTCATCATGAATCCCTTCTACTCCCCACTGCCAATTAATGGTGTCCTTATCCATAGTTTCCACTCTGGACCAGCATCCTGCAGCATAGCATCTCTTCCATGTCTTCTTGCTGTGCCAGTCCCAGTGGGCCAAGCTTCTGCCACACTCCCAAAGATGCTTCTCCAGCTGCTCCCATCACCCTTCTGGCCGTGTCTCTCTCACCACTACCTTTTCTGCCACTGCTTCTGCTCTTGCTCCTGCCTTCACCTTTTCTGTCTTTTCTCTCCACTTTTCCACCGTTACCCACTCTCTGTGCGTCTCCAGGCCTTCACTTCCACTCTTCATTTTTCTTTCCACTTCCTGGTTATCAGCCACCACTGACATTGTTTTGGGCTTCATGTTTCCCTCCTCCATTTCTGTCATCCCGATGCTCCACTGATATCTTCCTCAGTCATTAAGCCATTAATTAGGCTCTCTGCTGATCACCTGATCTTAGTCAAAAGGCTGAGATGCTGATGGGAACCTACCACAAGGATAGGTTACTGCAGCCCATCTGAATAATAGATATACTAGAGCCCATTAAGTACAATCCTCCTCATCACTGACTCTTTTTAAAGTCACGGTGATCCGTGCCATTGTATACAGTTCACCCAGAATCCCTCTGTTACCCCCTATCTCAGCCTAGCGCATATGATTAGTGTGACCTTGCCCTCCATGCAGTGAAGCCAGATCAGGTTGCCCTGCACCTTAGGAATGCCTCCCAGGAATGCATAACAACACCTGTTTCATCATGAGTGGGGGCTAATTAGCACATGGATCCTTTGGGGGGGGGGGGGGGGAAGAGGAGGGAGTATCTGGAGTATACACACATACTGAGCAGTGTTAAGCTATGGGGTCACTATGGAGGGCAAGGCCACACTAATTATATGTGCCAGGCTGAGAGAGGGGGCGACAAAAGGATTCTGGGTGAACTTAATACAATCCTGGGGCTCACCTTCACTTGAAATGTGGTTGACTCCAATAGGCCCCAGCCGAGCATACTGTGTGGTAAATCACAAGCCTTTTGGCTTTGGACTAATACCATACATAGTTTATATTAGATATAAGTAGATGCCAAAATACTGCGCAAAAGTGTATTTATGAAACACTTGTGCTAAAACTTGCAGCACTTACCAAAAAGGTAACATGCATCAATTCTAGATGAACTAAGACCATGGGTCTATATGCAAATTGTTATAGCCATGTTTAATTTCAAGGTTATTGTTTTCAAATGAGCTCCTCACTTCCATGTTGCTCAGGGAGAGCAGGGTCTGATAGTAAGGGGAGGGGGAAGCAGCTGTCAGGGGGAAAAGTTGGGAGAAGCAGAGAGCAAAAGGATACCCCCAGATTTATCTTCCCTGCTACAGCAGTGTCAGGGGGACAAATTCAAGGCAAACCTCCAATAATTAGATTCTATACCTGGAAAGTTATAATAAATGTATAAGTTTTCAATATATAGAATCTAATTATTGGGGAGTTATCTTATAATCAGGGCCATCTTCTATTTGAGTAAATACAGCAATACTATTCCCTTTCCAGATTACAACCAATTTAATTAAATTTCACTTTCTTATTATGAATTTAATAGATTTTCATTCCAGCTTTACAGAATCACAGAACTGGAACAAACTTCGAGAGTCATCTTTCCCAACACCCTGCAAAGATACAGGATTTGCTGTTCTTAAATCATCTTAAACAGATGCCTGCCCACCCTCACTCTGTTGAAATGAGATTCTTCAACTTCCCTAAGCAGCTTGTTCCATTGTCCTACTTGATTTTGCAGTTCAGAACTTTTCCATGGGGTATCTACAACTCCATCTTCTCTCATATACTTCATTTTCCCCTCTACACAGAGGGGGCAGAGCCACACAACTGCTTTATTGTTGACGCTTACCAGGTCCTCATCCTGGGTGCGCAAGTGAGCTGTACACAAGGTGTTGTTTAGCAGTCTGTGGGGCACTGCCACACTCGCATACTGGACTGTCTTTTAAGCCAGCATTTCTTAACCCATGGGTCTCAAGAATATACAAAAGGGTTGTGGACCAACTTTAAAAATGGACTCCCCTTTAAAGGAGAAAAACGTGGAAAACCATGGCTTTTCCCTTGCAGGCTGTCATAGTTCCAGCCTGCAAGGGGCTGCTTGGGCCCCCGCCCATGTTCCATACACACCTCCCCTGCACCACACACTGTGGGGGTGGGGCTTGGGGGCAGCAAGTCAGGACTGAGGAGCACTGGGTCAGGATTGGCCATCCATGTTTACAAATGGGTCCTGGTACAAAAAAGGTTAAGAACCACTGCTTTTTAAGCCTATCTTATAAAGTGTAGCATCAAAGTGCCCAGTTCTAGAGAAAATCCTGTTTTGTTTAATTCTTAAGTTGCAGGGGAGCTCGTACCCAGGTGGATAGTGTTGGGTCACTTGAGAAGAGAATCATCCCACTTTTTGGGGTGTTGATCAAGTGTCCAAATGGCACTGCTCCCACCTCCACACTGTTGCAATTGTACCGGCACTTCTGGTCTAAATGGATTTTTTGACTTTCTAGTCGTTTATGTACTAGTTTCTCCAAGACTTCATGAAGCAGATGCTCCTGGTTTTGTTCGGCACACTGAGCAAGCCCACAAATTGTCTTCTGTCTTCTTAGTTGGGAAGGTAGCATCCCAGATAATACTGGCAGCATGTTGACAGGAGAATGTTACACACCCCATTAACCTTCTCATTGCTGAGTTGGGGCAACATCAACTTTGTTGGTACAACTACTGCACCCCCATGCTTAATAACAATATTCAGCAGGGACTATAGTAGTGCAAGTGGTGATGCGCTTAGAGGGGTATCTTGAATCAAGTCTAGGCAGGAAAAGCTAGTGAAATTACAGCAACTACAAGCCACCCATTCAGGTGTTTTGCACTGGAATTTTTAACAAATTCTAAAATTGCCAAAAGTTCAAACCATAGGTAACTAGGAAAAGATGAAACAGTTGATAGGCTCACTTAAAGTTTGTGCCCTCTACTGCCACCTGCTGGCCGTTTCCTATAACATATACACACCATTTTCTTGGCAGCTAAAATTCAGAGGATCTAAACGCAACAAAGCATCACTGATCCCCAATTGCCTACACAGTGCAGAATGTTATGGTCAAACATTACATATAGCATGCAACATCAACAAATGGATAATTTCTTGTAATTTTTATAGCATTTATTTTAATTAATAAAATAACGTTTTAGAAGCAGGTGAAGTAAGATTTTAATTATGCAATAATTATCTCACCAGTATCTCATATTCAGAAAAAAAAACAATTTGGAATCAATTTTTAATAATACTGCTTATAAAGCATTTTCACTAATAGATCTCAAAAAGAAAGGTGTTAATATTGTCTTCATTTGTTAATGATCCTACCACATTCCAATAAGATATTAATACCACACCACTCACTGAAGTCTGAGGCAAACTATGCCTTCTCTAATAAGCTGAAAGTGGCTAGACATTTTAGACCAGGGGCTGGGCAAAATACAGCTGATGGGCTGGATCCAGCCCACCAAGACATTTTGTCTGGCCCACAGTGGGTCCCTTGGCCCCGCCCAGTCCAGGCACAGGTGGCAGCCAGAGCCATAACACGTGCAACCAGTCTTGCCGCCCCCAGAGCACACAGAGGGGCTGGGGCGAGGCCCGGACTCCATTCCCCAGCAGTGGCTCCTTCCAGCTGCTGCTGCAGGACCCAGCCCTGCTGCCTAGGTATCCTGGCCCATCTGCTCCACACCCACTGCAGCTGCCAGGAGCCATATGGGTGGGGCATGAAGCTGGGCAGATGGGATGGGGCTGCAGGCAAACAGAAAGCCACGTCTAGGAATGGGATGGGCAGGCAGGACCAGGAATCAGAATCAAGGGCAGTAACAGTAAAGGACTGGGGCAGAAGCACAATCTGCTGCCCACACATCCTTGCAATGGGTGCCAGTTCCATAGGCAGGGCCATGCAGAGAACAGATCTGCCCTGGCCTTGTGCTGTCACCACCCTGCGATCCAGATCCTGAGCCCCACCCATTAGTTCTGACTCCAAAGGCAGCACCCTGCCTCTCTGCAGCCCCATCCTGTCCACCCTGCCACATGCCCTGCCTGCACAGGTCCTGGCCAATCTCCATGAGATCCTGGTGTCTTGGGGCAGTGACAACACAGGGTCACAGCCCAGGGCAGATGTGCAATCCACTCCCCCTGCACCCCTGGCCATGGAAGCAGTGCCTGTTGCAGGGGCGTATGGAGAGTGGATCATGGCTCTGCCCCAGGCCTGCACTGTGACCACCCAATCCCAGTTTTGGTCCTGGCCACGCCCACTGTCACACTCCCAGATACTACTCCCCATCTGTCCATGGCCCCATCCCAACCACCTGGCCACACGCAGAGGCCACCTAGGTAGTTTTTGCAAGCTCTTGGAAGGGTGGAGGGGTGCTGACCCAGACCACAACAGCTTACTAACCCTACATGGCCCTCCAGCCAAAATAACTGCCCACCCCCCCTGTTTTAAACAGACAGGCATGAAGGTCAAATATTTTAAAATAGCTGATTTTCATTCATGTGGAAGATAATCATGTTTTGAATTTACTGGCAAAAGGATGTGGTATCAGAGCAGTTAAGGGGTGATGCTTTGGCTCCATATACATTATTTTCAGTCTATTCTAGATTCATGCTGAAGGCTCCTCTTCAGGACACCTAGGTGTAAGTGGTCATTCGACCGGGGGAATTAAAAGGTAGCATGATGCTGGGCAAATAATTTCCTTAAATGCTACAAAAACTGTCATCTCTTAACCACGCTAGTCTGATGGGCCACAGGCTTGGGAAGGACTTTTGACATTTTTCTTTTTTTGGAGAGAGATCCACAGACTAAGTGAGCACAGCACTGGAACTGTCAGGCTGGACCAGAGCCTTATTTATATATTCCAGCATGCTGTTCAGAGACATCCTGTAATGCACAGGTTAAACTCAGCCTAGGTCCTGGGCTGGATCTGGCCTATGGGGCTCCTCCCAGGCCAGATCCAAAGAGACAGCAGCAGCTGTAACGGGGTCCAGCAGTGTCAGCAAGGGTCCAGAACCAGTGGCGAGGCAAGCAAGAGCTGTACTGGCACTACCCTCATGCCACTGACAGCCACGTCCAGTGAGGCCCAGTGGCCCTCAATGCTATGGCAGGTCATACTCTACCTGTCCTGACCCCACAACTTTGGGAGCCCATTGGATTATTGGCAGGCCTGACAGAACTGTTCTGCAGGCCACACACTTGACTCCCCAGCTGTAGCCGACAATCCCAAAGCCTCAGTCTTTTAGTGGATGATCTGATGTCCTGAAGCATAAGGGATTGTGCTGCCATGTTACCAAATTATGTTCTAAAGTGGGTTTACTCTCACCAAGCAGCCATGCCTCATCCTGTCTATCAACTTTACGCTCACAAACCCCCGATCTCAGGCAAGCGAACACTGGAATGTACATGCATTTCTCTTGCTCCTCCATCCTGGATTTGCTGCTGTCGCACACACCCCCCCCACCACAACCCGCCTCGGTCCACTGGAGAGGAGACGCCTCAGGAGACGCTAAACAGCTCCAACCGCGAGCAATCCCTTGGGGCCGGTGGGAAGATGAGGCGGCTCTTCCTCAGCTTCCGTACCCAGCACCTCCCCTCACTCCCCCAGCTGCTCTTCCTCCCGGCCCTGCGGCGGCTCCC
>NW_005842561.1:825735-847041 GCF_000455745.1 Alligator sinensis | reverse complement strand
ACTCGCGTCACGCCGGCCATAGAGAGGCGGTCGGCCGGACTAGGGATACGGAAGGCGAGAGAGTGGCCGTTGGCATCGCTCTCTGGGACGTCGGCATCGTTCTCTCTCTCAGGTTTCGGGCCCTGGCTGAGCGCCCGGCGACCATTTTGGATTCTGGCAACGACCATTTTAGGTCCTGGCAAAAAAAAAAAAAAAAAAAAGCCTTAATATTAGGGCTTATGTCGGTTACAGCCGCTAGAGCAGGAACAGAGCAAAACCTCCCCTTGCTGCCCCAGAAACTACGCTCCTCTAGTTGGGTGCTGGAGACAAGGAAGAGGGAAAGGGTGTCATAATAGCCAAAACACGAAGTGCCACGTTGTGTGAGAGGGAGACATTCAAGCTGTGAGGCCTTTGCAACAAAGTGCGGACAGGCGGGGGTGCTGCCGGCCCGGCCCGGCCTAGCCCGGCCTCCTTACTGCCTCGGGGGCCCGCACAGGGCCTCCTCCCTCCTTCCCACCGGTGAGGAAACCTCGCCCCTGCTCTCCTCCGCTCGCCCCGCAGCCCTGATTCAACCCCACATTTAACACCTCTTCATAATTTAAGTGCAGAA
Organism: Alligator sinensis; assembly: GCF_000455745.1. Taxonomy (NCBI): domain Eukaryota; kingdom Metazoa; phylum Chordata; order Crocodylia; family Alligatoridae; genus Alligator; species Alligator sinensis. The sequence goes on along the minus strand of NW_005842561.1, from coordinate 846,452 downwards.
CATTTCACCTCCAAAAGAAAGGGAATCGTAAGGACCACTCACATAGGAAACCCAGTCACCTTAGTCCCTGTGAAGAGCTTGGTTAAACCTCTTGAAAACAGGCACGGCAGGGAAAGCAGCTACTGCCCTTCATTTAAGCTAATTGCGCAAAGCCACTAAACTCCGTTACGTAGCCTAGTAGCTGATCAGCAGCAATCTCTACTCCAAACAAACACACACATCACGGCCCAAGAAGCTGCACTGAACATGCACATGCGTGCAGAGAGGTTGCTCTGGTTGTCGTCTTGCAAAGGACCGTGCATTTGTGAAAAAGCAGCAGAAATATCAGGGAAGTGGGGAGACGTCAGCAAGGAAGGAAGCATCTGATGAAGCAGTCGAGGCCCTGGGAACAGACAAAGAAAGGTAGCTCTGCATGAAGACGCTATTCCTTTGTGTTTAACTGCTCTTGTGGTCTGCGATGCGAGATCTTACACATTTTATTTATAGATAGGTGGGATTGCATCAGACATGTCTGACTACTGTCTCCTCCCAGCAGAAACAAAATGCCAGGCCCCCAACTCGCTAATCACTATCAAAAATCATTTCTGGAGAAGCAGATGAGATCCAACCAAGACAGGGACCTTTTGTACAGTAAACTAAAAACTTAACAGCCTGCCACTTCTTAGATAGTCTGGGTCAGGGAACTACAGCCTCACCTCAGTCCCTGGAAAAAATCATGGAGCAGGTCCTCAAGGAATCCATTTCTAAGTGGAGGCGAAGAAGGTGATTGGGGACAGTCGGCATGGATTCACCAAGGGCAAGTCATGCCTGACCAACCTGATTGCCTTCAGTGACGAGATAACTTGGGCCCAGCTCCGGTGCGAGACATATGGGTGTAAGCTTGTCACACCCCCATGAGCCCAGGACCCTGGCAGATCCCCGACCTGACACCCAGCATGGAGCCAGGAGGTAAGTAGGGCCCGCGGTGGGTGGGCACTAGGTAGTGGGGGCTGCTGAGGAGCCGACAAGGATCACACCCCGCCCATGGCTCTTATTTGGCCCAGGCCCCTATGTGCCTGTTTGCATGGCTTCCCTCTGGGCCCGATGCGGGAGTTCACGTAGGACAGGGTATCGGCAAGCACTCTCACTTCCACAAGCCCCCCCCATGGTGACACACAGTACACCCTGTGCCTGTGGTGCCCGCGGGCAGCTGAAGCCCCACATGCCAAAGGACAGTCCTCCAGCATTGGATCATAGGTAAAGGGGACAAGGGACCAACCCTCCCCCCACTCCAGGGTGAGATCTGGGGACCCAGGGAAACCTCCAGCCACTTGGGAGCCTGGAAATCCAGGGGATCCCACTACAGACAGCTACTTGAGCCTGTCTGCTAAGCTGCCGCAGCAGCAACAGCAGCTGGCGGGGACCATGTAGTAGTAATTACACCCATCTCCTCTTCTACTTAAAGCAGCACCTAGGAGGCCATGTGATTGGGGTCTGCCCTGCAGACATGGTGATGGGTACGCACCACACCCCTAGGCTTCCAGGTCTAGATGGACCACCCCCCTTGGTACCTCAGAGATCTTTACCCAGACAGCCTATGGTCCCAGCCTCCACACAGATGGAGCCCTTGACTCCAGCCTGGCACATCTGCTGGAGACTGAGAGCTGGGCACTGGCACTCCCACTTTTGGGATGTGCTCACTGGTGGAGACTCTGGAGGGCCAGGTGAGGGAGCTCCAGGAGGAGATGAACAGGCTGCAAGTCATCAGGGAACACAAGACGGAGATCAACGTGTACTGCCAGGCCCTGCACCTGGAGAAGGACGCCATAGAAACCAGGCAGAAGAACGGGCTTGAGCAAGATACTCCAATGATGGTGGGTGGAAGATGATTACATCAGACCCGAAGCCACAAGGTGTATCAGTTACTCTCCCAATAGCCCTGCAGAACAGCTATGCAGCCCTCACACCATTGACAGGTGGGGCATCCGTGTCATCTACACTGCAAACAGGACGGGAACAGCTGACCACACCAAGGAAACGACAAAGGGTGATTGTTGTGGGAGACTCCCTGCTACAGGGCACAAAAGGAGCCATTTGTCATCCAGACCCCTTTGCTCAAGGGGTCTGCTGCCTTCCAGGAGCCAGAGTCTGAGATGTTACAGAAAGGATCCCTAAGCTGGTCCACCCTACGGACCATTACCCCATGCTCCTTATCCATGTGGGCACCAACAACACGGCAAGAAACAGCCCTGGGAGAATCATGGGTGATTACAAGACCATGGAGGTGAACCTCAAGAAACTAGGAGCACAAGTGGTCTTCTCCTTGATCCTCCCGGTCAGAGGCGAAGGCCGAGGCTGACGAAGGGAGGAGTTTATTGAGGAGGTCAACTGAAGGCTTTGGAGATTGTGTCAAGAAGCTCTTTTCTATGAGAATTGCCGACTTGCTGAGGAGGGCTTTAAACTAGGCATGTCTAGGGGAGAGTGGGGAGGTTCTACTGCTGTACATGAATCCACTGCTGTATGTGAATCTTCTTCCCATGATGACCCAGGGGAAGGCATTGATATAGTAGACACCCAGATGAGCATCAACACCCTGAGACATGTGCATAGTCACAGAAAACCTGAGGCGACTAGAGGGGAACAGATGTGTCTTTATGGGAATGCCAGAAGCATGGGTAACAAACAGGAGGAACTGGCATTCCTGATAGATGAGGAATTTGATGTTATTGAGTTGACGAAGACCTGGTGGGACAATACACATGATTGGGCAGTGGATAGAGGGCTATAGGCTCTACAGGAAGGATCAAGTTGGGGAGAAGGGAGGAGGGGTACCCCTCCCTGCAGGTCAGGTCAGGTTTGATAGTGGAGAGAGGTCCCTTGAGACTTTCTGGGTCAAGATACAAAGGGGTTCAGGAGCAGGAGACCTGATGGTGGGAGTCTACTACAGGCCTCCCAAGGAGAGGAGAGTGATCAGGCATTCTCTAGGGAACTGACTGAAGCCGCCAGCACTAAAGACCTGATTGTCATGGGTGACTTCAACTACCCTGACATCTGTTGGGAGGAGCATTCAGCCAGCTCCAGCAGGTCAGCCAGTTTCTTGGCAGCTATTGATTACCTGTTCCTGTCACAGGTTGTGGAAGGACCAAGTAGGGATAAAGCCACTCTGGACTTAGTGCTGTCCAAAGGAGAGGGCATGGTAGGAGACCTGAGGATTGGAGGTACCCCGGGTGACACTGATCACGATCTGATTAGGTTCATCATCCACTGAAAGGCTAGGATTTCAATTAGTAGAACAGAAGTCCTAGATTTCAGAAGGGCAGACTTTGACAAACTCAAGAGTCTAGTTAGAAAGGCCCTCTGCAACCAGCGACTGCACAATTTGGGAGTTCAAGAGTGATGGTGCCTCCTTTAGGGAGCAATTCTCACTGCTTAAAAAGAGGCCATTCCCATGCGATCAAAAAGTGGGAAATGAGCCAAGGGACCCTCTTGGCTCAACACAGATATTACAGAACTATTGAAAAAGAAAAAAGACTCTCATAAGCAATGGAAAAATGGTTCAGCAACCAGAAAGGAGTTCATCTATATAACCAGGGTCTGCAGGTATGAGATATGGAAAGCCAAGGCAGGCATAGAGATCAAGCTAACATCTGAAATAAAGGACAACACAAAGTCCTTCTACAGGTACATGGGGAGCAAGAAAAGAAAAAAAAAAAAAAAAAATCGAGCTCCACTGTGGGCCCCCTACTGGATACAGAAGGGCAGCGCACAGTTAATTCCAATGAAAAGGCAGAGCTCTTAAATGCATACTTCACATCACCAGTATTCCAGAAAGCTTCACACACACTTCACATCCAGATATTCCAGAAAGCTAATAGGAGCTATCCACCTGTCCAGAGGCCCAGAGAATATGGGGAAGTCAACAGACCACGTTAAATCAGTCCCAAACAGGTGATGGTCTTCTTAGAATAATTGGACATTTTGAAGTCTGCTGGGCCAGACGACCTACATCCAAGAGTCCTGAAAGAAGTGGCTGAACTCATAGCAGGACCTTTGGTGAAGATATTTGAAAAGTTGTAGAACTCAGGAGTGGTCCTGGATGACTGGAAGAAGGCCAACGTGGTACCCATCTTTAAGAAAGGGAGGAGAGATGACCCTGCAAACTACAGGCTTCGGTCCTAGGGAAAAAAAAAATTAAATTAAGGAGGCCATCAATCACAAACTTGTAACTGGTGGGATATTAAGAAACAACCAGCATGGCTTTGTGGAGGGTAGATCATGCCTGACTAACCTTGTGTCCTTTTATGACCAGGTAACTAACCAGCTAGACAAGAGACACAAGGTTGATACCATTTACTTAGACTTCAGTAAAGCCTTTGATTCTGTCTCCCATTAAATTCTCTCAATTAAACCAGAGGGTACTGGCCTCCACCAGCCTACAGTGAGGTGGGTGAATAACTGGTTTAGAGGCCAGTCCCAGAGAGTTGTAATTGATGGGATGGCCTCATCCTGAAGGGCTGTCTTCAGTGGTGTCTCACAGGGATCAGTGCTGGGACCCATGCTTTTTAACATATTTATTAATGATTTGGATGCGGGGGTGAAAAGCGCTATGATTAAGTTTGCGGACAATTCCAAGCTGTGGGGAAATGCAGGCACACCAGAGGATAGGGTAAGGATCCAGGACAACCTTGACAGACTGTTTCTATGGGCTGAATGGAATCAGATGAGGTTCAACAGGGAAAAGTACTGGGTCCTTCATCTGGGTAGGAAGAACCTTCACCATAACTATAAGATAGGCGGTAGCCCACTGGCTGGCACAGCATCTGAATGGGACCTGGAGGTCACAATCGACCAAAAAATGAATATGAGCCAACAATGCAATGAAGTAGCCAGCAGGGCAAACAGAACTCTGGTGTACTTCAGCCAATGCGTTGCCAATAGATCCAAGGAGATGCTTCTCCCTCTTTATTCAGCATTGGTGAGGCTGCAACTGGAGTCCTGTGCCCACTTTTGGGCACCGCACTTCAGGAAAGATGTGGGGAAGCTTGAGAGGGTGCAGAGAAGGGCCACCCGCAATGATTAGGGGCCTGGAGGATAGATCCTATGAGGAGAGACTCCAGGAGCTGGACTTGTTCAGTCTGAGTAAGAGAAGGATGAAAGGTGACTTGATAGCTGCCTACAAGTACGTCAGGGGTGAGCACCAAGATCTGGGGGAGCAACTCCTCAGGAAGGCACCCCTTGGGAGGATGAGGACCAATGGGCACAAACTAATAGAGAAAAGATTTAGACTGAACATAAGGAAGAACTTATTTTCCATAAGGGTAACTAGAAGCTGGAACACACTCCCAGCACAGGTGGTGTGGTTGCCATCCTTGGAGGTGTTCAGGAGGAGGCTGGATAAGCACCTCATTGAGCTAGTTTGAGCTCAATAACATCCTGCCTATGGCAGGGGACCAGACTTGATCTTACAGGTCCCTTCCAGTCCATTGATTCTCTGATTCTATGACATAACATACATGAACTTTAGCAAGGCTTTTGATAATGTTTCCCACAGCATTCTTGCAAGCAAAGTGAGGAACTTTGGATTGGATGAATGGACTGTAAAGTAGATAGAAAGCTGACTGGATTGTCTGGCTCAACAGGTGGTAATCAATTGCTCAATGTCTAGCTGGCAGCGGGTATCAAGTGGAGTGACCCAGGGTTTGGGCCTGGGGCTGGTTTTGTTCAATATCTTCATTAACTAGCTGGAAGATGAGATGGATTGTACCCTCAGCAAGTTCACCAATGACACCAAGCTGGGGGATGTAGTAGATATACTGAAGGGCAGGGCTAGGATTCAGAGTGACATAGACAAATTGGAGGATTGAGCCAAAAGAAATCTCATGAGGTTCAATAAGGACAAATGCAAAGTCCTTATTAAGACGAAAGAATCCCATGCATTGCTACAGCTTGGGGACCGACTGGCAGCTCTGTAGAAAAGAACCTAGGGGTGGACAGTAAAGGCACTTACACAGATGCAGGGAGTCTGCTCCGAAACCCAGTGTGTCAGAGCAGACTTGATTAATCAAGTCTGCTTGAGCAAGTAAATCAACGTGCGCTGGCAGCCTCACACGTCACATGTATCAGCAGCGCAGCACGCGTCAGCATAGAGAAAATGGCGGCAGTGCACTTTGAACTAAAACACATTCAATGTTCCATTTTCTCAGTGCTGATAGGCACTGCACCACTTACATACCTGGTCCCAACATAGTGACAGGTGCTGCGTCAGGAGCACATGTAAAAATGCCCTAAGATGGTTATGAGTTGGCAATGTACCATTGTTGCCATTGAAGGCTCATGGCATACTGGGCTACATTAGTAGGAGCATTGCCAGCAGGTCAAGGGAAATAATTATTCCCCTCTATTCTGCACTGGTGAGGCCACATTTGGATTACCATGTCCAGTTTTGGGGCCCCCACTATGGAAAGGATGTGAACAAATTGGAGAGAGACCAGCAGAGGGCAATAAAAAATGGTTTGGGGGCTGGGGCACATGACTTTTAAGGAGAGGCTGAAGGAACGGCCTATTTAGTCTGCAGAAGAGAAGACTGACAGGGGATTTGATAGCAGCCTTTAACTACCTGAAGGGTGGTTCCAAAGAGGATGGGGCTAGACTGTTCTCAGTGGTGACAGATGACAGAATAAGGACCAATGGTCTCAAGTTGCAGCAAGGAAGGTTTAGGTTGGATATTAGGAAAAACTCTCTCACTAGGAGGTTGGTGAAGCACTAGAACAGGTTACCTAGAGTCGTGGTAGAATCTCCATCCTTCGAGGTTTTTAAGGCCTGGCTTGACAAAACCTTGACTGGGATGATCTATTTGCAGATGGTCCTGCTTTGCGAAGGGGGTTGAACTACATGACCTCCTGAGGTCCCGTCCAACCCTAATTTTGTATGATTCTATGAATTAAGGGGACATATGCAATACTTTTTTTTTTTTTTTGGTAGAGTCCTGTTTTAAGATGTAACCTCTTTTCTTACCCTATCAGGATTGGATCAATATGTGCAGATTGGCGCAATATATGTGGATGGAATTTTTCTGTCAACTGGAGCCTTCTTTGGCTCCATCAAAAAACTCTCAGCCAAAGATACATTGTACTTGGGCAAAGTAATGTTTTCAGATAGCCAGCATCTCAGCACACAGTTTGTTAATGCACCCATCCCTTTGCACACATAATCTATGAAAGAAAATATGTGCACTATTACTTAAGCATACAAAAGACAAAATATACATGTGCAGCGTGAGAGCTCTGGAATACTTGAAGTGCAGAACATCATCTTTGTCTGAGGAACTCAACCCATTCTTCAGGATAAGTTCCTTAGCAAAGAATGCTGTCAAGGCAGATACAGTGCACTATTTACTGTAATACATCTGCAGTGTTCACCTAGTTCTGTTCTCTGTTAACTTCCTTCTCCATTTTCTATCACTTCTTCATTCAGCAGTCTCCACTTAATAGTCCCTATTTGTTAGCTATTGAACTTAACGTGATTAAATCTGGATCAGCTATATTGAACATTTTACCCCAAAAGAAACAGTGGGCACAGATAGAAGTTATGTTTTCACATGATCAGCCCCCTGAAAATCCTCTACAGCTATGCCACAACACACGTGAATGGCTGCAGAGCACTTTTAAAATAGATGATCTCACAATAAAGTAACCATCATTAAATGAGGAGTCAGATTAAGGTGATCCACTTCAGAGCACCTTAGAGAATTTGTGTTCCCTAGCGTTAATTTGTGGCATGGTTGGGGCTGGGAGCTCATGCAGCAAGGGGGGAGGAGGAAGGGGGAGCAAGCTGCAGCTGCAGTTTACCCAGCCTGAGCTGAAGGTGGGGAGGGTGGATCGGAGTCCTCCTATCTTATGGCTCTCCCCAGCCCCTCCTCCAGCCAGGCAAACCACAGCCAGCAGCTTGCTGTCCCCTTCCACCTCCCCTCCTGCAGACAGCCCCAGAGCTTGGGGTGAGGAGCAGGGCTGGGTGGGAGGGGTGGCTCCTCAGCTGCAGACCGGCTCTTTGGGCTCCTGCAGGCAGGCTTGATTCCCCACGCAACCCAACAGGCTGTTGGATCAAGGGACGCTCTAACTCATGGTGCTTTATGTAAAGTGCCATGAGTTATAGCAGAGGCCTGCACATCTGTCAGCATCCAGTTAGAATTATAGGAACTACATGGATAAGGTTTAATTTATTGATTTCTGAAGTGATGGAAACTGCCTTCAGTGAGCTTTGAACTGGGGCCATACACAAAGTGAGATTAAAGTCCATCATCAGTTAAATACTGAAACACAAATTTATGACTAGACTTATTGTCACATAATGGGGAAATTTCACATTTTGAAGCAATTAGTGACAGCTGAAGTTGTCACAGAGACAATGACCTGTCTTGTTATAACACACAAATATAAGAGATGTCACAAAGTAAACATCCAGTTATGAAAGACTTGCTCTAGTGCAAATAAGCACATTACACACCAATCAGGACCAGGGATGCCTTTATATGTACCTGCAGTAACTCACAGAATAACAACATATCTGCTTTGGTCATTATATGCTGCTGTTTGAGAACTCAAAGGCAAAAGGCCATGGCAAGGAACTGGACTTGTGAGCAAGCTGAAGATAAAGCAGGTATAACATAAGAGTCTTTTGATTCAAGGCAAATAGGCTAGCGAACACACATTATTTTAGCTTTAATTATGATCAATGGGTCACTGTTGGTTTGAAGCTTTTTCAAACAAAGGCTCCTTCTCTCTCTCTCTCTGCAGGACTCCCAAAAGTGAAAAGCAAAGCAAAGCAAAACAAAAATGAAGACATAAAAGGGAGAAGGAACAGAACAGTATTGTATTGTATTAAATTCTTGATGATCCAAAACATGAATGTTTTAGCTCAGTTCAGAATGTCCCTCAGAAATCTTGACCTGCTCTTGAATTCACGTTCTGCTGCCTCTTTAGTTTTATTTTGCTGGGGTTTTTGTAAATTCTTTTGAGCAATCCAAGAGCAAGAGAACAATCAGTCACTTATTCAAAACACCAGCAGCCCTGAGACTATTATAAAATACTGTATACCTCTTTTGTAGCATGTTAGTATCACCACCCAGTCTCCTGGCACCCCCCACCCAAGTGCCAGGTTCTCTCTTATTCCTTGTACATTTAAAGCATTGGCTACAAACTGAAGAAATATTGCAATAGTAGTAATTTTTTTTTTTTTAAATGGTGGTTCAGCCCCCCTTGTACAAAGAATGCTAGGAGGCCTAATATCAACAGGCTATCAGAACTTTAAGTACTAGGAGCCCAATCCAAAGCCCACTGAAGACAATGAGGGCTTTCTTCTCATTTTCCTGAGTTTTGAAACAAGGCCCCATGTCATTTAACCATTTTAAACAGGTTTGACCAACACACTGCTTAAAACTCCAGGGGGCGCCTAGACCAAACACTCAACACTGTAATTACCTGTTCTATGGAGCCAGCATTCACAGTAATGGGAGATTTTTGGAAGGCACAAGACCCTACCTTCACCTAACACATCCGGGGAATTAACCATTGGTTTGTCTCCTGGAATTTCAGAACAGTACAGGAGAACCAATATTCTTCACAAGATTCGAGTCTAACCCCCCTACAAAGAAGAGGGCTTGTCAGCCAACTGAAGGTAGATAGGGCCACAGCAAACAGCTGTGTGGACCATGGCTAAACTCCAGCTGATTAAAGAAGTGGCACCCTTTGAAGTAAAAGCCACAGCAAAGAGCTGCACAGATCACTCTTACATTTAGCAACCTGCCGAGAACTAAGTGGTTTGTGAACCATCTCAATATGAAAAATCCAGATTCTCCTGTAATTCCAAGAGTTCAATTTCTAGAATGTGAATCTAATCCTTCAGTTTATCCATTAAATACAAACAAAGATCTTGATCCTTCAGTTTGACCCAAAGCAGACAGACACAGTAACCATACAGAGCCACCTTAATATCAGTGGACTTTTGTACCCATGTACGTAAGATCAGAGGGTGGGGTAAAGTCATAGTTCCCAAGACTGCTGTATTACTTAGTACCTTGCACTGCAGTACATCTAAAACAATCATTCAGAACCTCAACTAAGGAGAAGGTATCAAAATCACTCTGTGATGTGAAGATTGCTACATTGGGCATTCCCACAGCAGCCAAAAGAGTTATATGAATTTCACAAGCTGCTTCTTCATGTGCTTCCCTCACAGGAGGCTTAGGGGCCTTCAAACCAATAGAACGCAGGGATCCATATTTCACAGATGTGGAGTTTCTGGAACTTTCATTTCATTCCCTGATCCTTCCCTGACAGCAGACCTTTGCCAGGCACAAGTATTACTATAAGCAGAATATTTGATTTAACACCTTAATTGATCATAGGACATGTCTACGCTTTTACGTGCACCTAAACTTAACGTGCATTTGCCTTTAGGCACGCATCTACACGTGCATGCACTAAGGCAAATTTATGCAGTGTGCGAACTGACTGTGGGATTAAAGTTAGTCCCAAGTCAGTCAACATACACAGCATTAATGGGCCTTAGTGCGTCTACACATGCATTAAGGCACTTTAGCTATTCACACCTAAACTGGATACCTGCTTTTGCAAGTATCCAATTTAGGCATGAATAGCCTAAAATTGTCATTTCTAAGTCGCATTAAGAGTGTGCATCTGTAGACACATGCCCTTAATGTGCCTTAAAAATGGATAATGCGCCTTAAATCAGCACATGTAGATGCATCCATTGTGCAACATATGAGGGTAACAGAATAAAAATCCATTTTATTTTCCAGTTCACTTTTGGCATGATTTCACTCTGAAATTCACTCAGAGGAGAGAGACTTACTGGTCTCGTATCCGAACGGGTGCAGCGGGGGGGAAGAAATCTCTGCAGAGTACCATATCAGTAACTGGCAAATTACCAATGAAGTACTTTGCTTCTCTTTCACGCAAATACTTTATGAACAATTATGCTTATGCCTCTTTAGATTTATAACTGGCTTTAACTCTGCTCTCTGGATTCTAAGTGCAGCAGTTGTCTAATCTATACATGCAAGTGCAACTTCAGACGCATGGTAATCTTGCTGGTCTGCATGCTTTGAACAATACTTGCTCCCTCGCCAGACAGAGCCCTGAATAAAAGGGCCCAAAGCCACACTGCTGCCATAAGCAGGAGCAAAATGTGGAATATCCTGTTACTGGTCTTTACCCCTCTTCCTACCAGATACCCAAATGCCTCATATCACTTACTCCGTCAGCTGGATATTATAGTTTCTGCTTAGTCATATATAGGAGATGTCTTTGTTTCCTCTTCCTGTCTCCCCCAAAAAGCAAACAAAAGCAGTTAAATGTATAAGTAAAATGCATTCAGCATAAATATCTTTCCAGGCCTTGTTTATACATCATTAAGGGCACACACATGTTTATTTTTCCTTTGCGTGTAACCTGCAATTTGAAAGGATATCTTTGCTGAAAAGTTTCTTGGATAGAATGAACATCTATAGATTTTATGAGACCTTTGACACCTGAAACATTCCAGAAAGAGAAATAAATCTTGGAAGTAATTTGCTGCACAGAGTAGTTGGACTGCTTAGTATTATTTTGAAGCTTCATGGTTTGTTTATACAGTTTTCCCTTTAAATAAAAAGGAAATATTGGATAGGATATGACAACATACCCCCATGATGGTAGCTTCAAATGCACTGAATAGGTAGGTGAGATCCTGCTTCCTACTAGTGCTGATCAGCACCGAGGATAAGTCTCTTCTCTTTACCCCTAATTGGTGAAGCTACTTATTTAGCTTAAGTAGTAGTACTTATTTAGCTTAAGTAATAGGTTCCTGGTTTTGGTACTGAAGATCCTGTCCATGTTCAGCAAGACATGGAATCAGCACATATAGAACCATTGTAACAAAGTAAGAAGCCAGTTCCATGTTTAAGGCCTTTAAATTAAAGGCTTTTTTTTCTATGCCCGTCAGCCTGGGTAATTTTAAATAGGTTTAAAATCCAAGTTTTTTTTGGTTTGCTTGTTGGGGGGTTTTTTGTTTTTTTTTAAGGTGGGGTTATTTTCATTTGCATTCAATTTCTAAGCCTTTCCTTTCCAACCATCTTCTCAAACTTTTCCCTGCATCAGAAAGCTGTAACCTCATCTTATCTTTTTAAAACTGTGATTGTCCTGCAAATCTCTTGATACCAGCTGCTCAGGTGCTAAGAAGTATACTAAAATAACAGGACTCCTGATAAAATCATGAGACTTGGCACCAGTGGGAACATGCCACAGTCACTAATATCTTTCCACTTAATCTCCTGTCCCTGGAACAATTTTAATATGGTAATTTACCTCCTGCCAAGAGAATATGTGGTCTTTTTCATTCACCAGTAACTTGCATGACCCCTGGTAAGTCGCACTGCTAGAGATGGCTTGCAGAAGAGACTTTTTGCAGCTAGAAAAATTGTCATCTGACCCTGCAAGATTTGTGGTGTTATGTACAGTAGTTAGTACACATATTTAAGCTTGTGTATAATTACTTATTGGCAAATCAACTACATCTTATAGGAGGTATCAACACATTCATTTGAAAAAAAAATAGAGTTTGCTTAAATTTATTATAGGAAAAAAATTATTGCAATTTCTCACTCAGTCAACTCTCCTAGCATTCCTAAACAAAAATGGCAGCAGCATAAGGGTTACCCAGAAACCTGATTGCAGGACATACAGCATATGAAGAAAATAAAAGGACAAACAGTTGCATTTCTGGACCACAGAGGTGCATGCGAAATCACTAATTGGTCTTTGAAGTCATGGTTCTGAGCCTTGGACCATTTGCTGAAATGTGTAGCATCAATGTCCTAACACCCTCACAAAAAAGTTTGCAAATCCCAAACTGGTTAGCAATGGACTAGTAGTAAGTGGGGTGTGATGATGAGTCTGAAGACAGCCAAATGGCCGGAGATAGCCAGAGTTCAGAAAAGTGCCTCCTGGCATCCTGCCAACACTGCTGGCCACCCAAGACTGCAGCACCCTCCTGTCCTACCAAGGCTGCTAATTGGCTGAGTCCAAAACCAGCATTCCACTGAGCGAATCCAAAAAAGACATAAAAGCAACTCAATGCCAGCCTCCTTTTCCTTTTCAAGTGTCTTTATTGCCCTGGCTCTGAAGTCCTGGGACAAAACCTGCAGCTTTTTCAATATGAATCAACTGTGAGGATCACAGCATTTGACAGAGCTTCCTCTATACTACCTGAAAGCACTGTGAAAAATGCCGCTGGCTGGCTCACAAAAAACAAAACAGATGATGGAATGAAACAAGTGAATTAAGGGAATTTTTACTTGATCATAATTCCATCGCCCTCCAGTAGGAATTCCACACAAGCAACACAAAGAATCCAGAATGCATACCCTATGGGAGAGGAGCCATGTGGCATGGGAAGTCTAACTAAAATACAGCCCTCTCATTTCAAAACACTTTTATGCCATATAGCCAAGTGATAAAAGGCAGCAGTACCTTAATTTCAGAATAGCAGCGCAGCCTGTTTCATGCACTGGTTGCTGCAGAAAACAACGTGAATACACAAAATCTGCAGTAGTTGTCAGCAGAGAATAATATTTGCTTGACCTGAACTAACACAGGCATGAACTGTACAGGCTTAACCACATGGTCTCAACATGGCATGTCAGCACTTCACCCCTACCTGCCAACTTTGCCTGAGGGGAGAGGAGAAGATAACTTTAATGTGTGTAAGTTATAGATAAATCATAATTAAAAAGTCAGTGTGTGGTAATACAGACTCTCTCTAACGTCTGTGCTAGAGAACATCGGCAATGTGTGTGGACCTCAAAATACATCTCAGAGCCCACAGTTCCAAAGTCCAGAAGAGCACAGGGTGTCCAAGGCAACCCTTTCATAAAATACACGTTAACTTTACTATATGAGGAAAAAAGCAACCAACCAATCAAATGTATTGGGCGTTCCAAAAAAGGCCAAAAGCAGCAAGGGTCAAATTATACCATACTCCAGTTTGACTCCCTAAATAAGCATTAGATTCATTGTTCAGTCAGTCCTGAGGCTACACCAACTGTTGGGGCACCTTTTATGCAGCAATAACTTTCCTCCATTTTTCCCAGCCTTCTGCAATCCTTGTACAATCAGTCAGTTTTAATCCTGTCCAGTGTTTGGAGTTGGTGATCCATCTTGTCCTAGGTCTTCCTCTTCTTTGTCCATCCACAGCACCCTGCAGGATGGTGTTGGCCAGGATGCCGGGCCTTTTTGTTACATGTCCAAACCATTGCATCTTTCTTCTTATGATTTTAAGAAGAGGTTCATATTTGCTGACTTCTTGTCTCATTTGATCTTTCACAGATTAATTTGTTCTGTTTTACATGCAGGGTAGGGTATGTGTAGAAGTCTTCTGAAGCATCACATTTCAAAGGTCTCATTTCACTTTTCCAGTGCCCTAGTGAGAGTCCAGGTCTTGCAGGCAAAGAGAGTTGTTGAAATGACAACAGCATATAGTAGGTGGAGTTTAATTTTCATTGTGATGTTGCTGCTAGTCCAGATTTTATTCAGTTTTTCTAGTTGTCCAATGGCAATGGCTATTCTTGTTTTTACTTCTTTTTCTGATGTAGCATCTTCTGTGATGGTTGCTCCAAGGTATTTAAAGTGTATAACTTTTTCTAGCTTCTCATTACCAATTTTTACTGATGTATCATCATTACTCTTGGCCAATGTTATCATTACTTTGCTTTTGGCTGAAGTTATCATTACTTTGCTCTTCTCTGCACTCATTTCCATTCCATATCTCTTTGTAATCTTATTCAGCCTTTCTGTTATTTCCTTAAGCACTTCTGCAGTTCTAGCTATTAGATCAATGATTAATGTCATCAGCAAAATGAAGGTTAATTTCTCATCCTCCAACTGACACTGTTCCAGGTATAAATTAAATAAGCATGGTGAGAGAAGACAACCTTGGACTCCACTACTTTTACTGTTGTAGAGTTCTTCTATAAAATTTATCAGTGTGGGACTGATGTAATGCTTCTTCATTGTCAGCCAAAGTGCTTTTCACCACACCATGTCAAAAGTTTTTTTTAAAGTCTATGAAATTATGATGAGTTCTTTGTGGTGGTCAGGGTATTTTTTGCACAATTCTAAAACTAAAGATCTGTTCTGTGGTTCTTTTTCCAGATCTTCTTACTGGTCCAGGTGCTGGAGCTCCTGGTGCAAATGCTGGAGCAGCCAACCAGGGGCCATACTCTCCTTGACCTGCTGCTCACAAACAGGGAAGAATTGTGGCAACTTGGCAGTAGATGGCAACTTGGGCAACAGTGACCATGAGATGGCGGAGTTCAGGATCCTGAGGAAAAGAAGGATGGGGAGCAGCAGAGTAAGGACCCTGGACTTCAGAAAAGCAGGTTTCAACTCACTCAGGGAACTTATGCATAGAATCCCCTGGGATGCCAGTCTGAGGGGGAGAAGAGTCCAGGAGAGCTGGCTGTACTTTAAAGAAGCCTTACTGAAAGTCCAGGAAGAAAGCATCCCAATATGCAGGAAGACTAGCAAGTATGGCAGAAAACCAGTGAGACTTAGCAGGGAACTCTTCAGTAAACTAAATCACAAAAAGGAAGCTTATAAGAAGTGGAAACTTGCCCACATGGGCAACTGGTACCTCCTGAGTCTGGGGGGCACCAGTGGGGCACAGCCAGGGGGGAGAGGGGGAATAAAGTAATGAAGGTCAAAGCGCAATTGGAGTTGCAGCTAGCAAGAGACGTGAAAGGTAACAAGAAGGGTTTCTATAAGTAAATCTGTAGCAAGAGGAAAATATGGAAAAATGTGGGTCTCTTACTGAATGAGGGAGGCAGCCTAGTGACAGAAGATGCAGAAAAGGCTGGAGCGATCAATGCCTTTTTCACCTCAGTCTTCACAGGCAAGGTCAGCTCCCAGACTACTGCACTAAGGTGGCACAGTTTCAGGAGGAGGTGAGCAGCCCTCAGTGGTGAAAGAACAGGTTAGGGACGATTTTGAAAAGCTGGACATATAAAAGTTCATGGGGCCAGATGGGATGCACCTGAGGGTGTTGAGAGAGTTGGCTAATGTAATTGCAGAGCCGCTGGCCATCATCTTGGAAAACTCATGGCTATCAGGAGAAATCATGGAGCAGATCCTCAAGGAATCCATTTCTGAGCCCTTGGAGGAGAAGGTGGTGATTAGGAACAGTCAGCATGGACTCACCAAGGGCAAGTCATGTCTGACCCACCTGACAGCCTTCTATGATGATATGACTGGCTCTGTGGATATGGGGATGTACCATACCTTGATTTTAGCAAGTCTTTTGATACAATCTCCCACAACATTCTTGCAGGCAAGCTAAGGAGGTATCAGCTGGATGAATGGACTGTAAGGTGGATAGAAAACTCACTGGAGGATTGGGCTTAGAGGGCAGTAATCAATAGCTTGATGTCTAGTTGACAGCCAGTATCACATGAAGTGCCCCAAGGGTCAGTCCTGGGGCTGATGTTGTTCAATATCTTCATTAACGACCTGGAAGATAGCATAGAGTGCACCCTCAGCAAGTTTGCAGATGATACCATTCCAGGGGAGAGTAGTAGATATGCTGGAGGGTAGGGTTAGGAATCAGAGTGACCTAGAAAAATTGGAGGATTGGGCCAAAAGGAATCTTATGAGGTTCAACACGGACAAATGCAAAGTCCTGAACTTAGGACAGAAGATTCCCATGCACTGGTACAGGCTGGAGGCTGACTGGCTGGGCAGCAGCTGCACAGAAAAGGACCTGGGTGTTACAGTGGACAATTAGCTGAATATGAACCAATGGTGTACCCTTGTTGCCAAGAAGGCTAATGGCATACTGGGCTGCATTGGTAGGTGTGTTGCCAGCAGGACAAGGGAAGTGATTTTCCCCTCTATTCAGCACTGGTGAGGCCACATCTGGAGTACTGTGTTCAGTTTTGGGCCCACCACTACAGAAAGGATGTGGACAACTTGGAGAGAGTCCAGCAGAGGGCAACAAAAATGGTTTGGGAGCTGGAACACATGACTTCTGAGGACAGGCTAAGGGAACTGGGCTTACTTAGTCTAGAGAAGAGAAGGCTGAAAGGAGATTTAATAGCAGCCTTCAAACTACCCGAAGGGAGGTTCAAAAGAACTAGACTGTTCTTGGTTGTGGCAGATGACAGAACAAGGAGCAACAGTCTCAAGTTGCTGACTGGGGAAAATAAACCTTGTCTTAGATTTGAGTAAATATGGTAGCTTACAAAATAGTTCTCACTCAGAAAATATCCATGCCTATACCACTGAGGAAAAGCAAGTTAGAACCAGACTAGCAACAGCCATAGCTGTCTGGTAGCTGGCATAGTTCCTCTTCAACACATGGCCAAGGCCTGAAAGTTAACTAGAATTTTTCTGGTTTGATACTGCTTAACTAGCCAAGAGAGAAAGGCGGCTTACCACCAGGCATGTAACACCCTTCAGCAGAAACTGTGTGACATCCAAAATAAATGATGGACTAATCTTGTGGAAAGAATGCAACTATATGCTGATAACAGAGATGCCAGAAGCTTCTACAAAACACTGAAATCTGTCTAAGGCCCTACCTTCCTGATCCAAAGCCCAATGAGGAGCTCTGATGACCAGACCCTACACATTAACAAAGACTGTCATAGACTGATAATCTGAGCACTTTCAAACTCTCTTTAGCACTGAATACACAGTACACAAGTCTGCCATCAAGCAAGTCAAGAAACTGCCTGTTAAGGAGGAACTAGATGAGCATCCTACACTGGAAGAAACCTTCACCACTACTGACCAGATAAAAAAGCAACAAAGCCCCTGGAACTGATGGAATTCCAGCTGAGGCCCTGACATATGGCAGTCCCGCCCTACACTCCAAGCTCCACGAACTCTTTATAGCCTGGTGGGAACAGGAAAATTCTACAAGATTTGCATGACGCTGTAAACATCACCCTATACAAGAATAAAGGCAACAAGTCAGACTGTTCCAACTACCGAGGGATCACCCTTCTGTCCGTCTTAGCATGAATGGCACATGCCCTCGGCGGCTGGGGGGGCATGGTGGTGGTAAGGGGGGAGCTCCTGCAGCCGCCAGCGGAGGGGAAACCCCGGCCCGCCCGCCACCGCCAGCGGTGTCGGCAGCAGGGTGGCAAGCGGCGACCACCCACAGACGCCACCAACCGTGTCAGTGGTGCATTTTCGCAGGGGCTGCACGTGTACCTGTGTGCACCCCCTACGTGTCGCCCCTGCATCTTAGCTAGAATTCTCATTAACAGGCTGGTACCTGCCATAGCAGAAGAGGTCCTCCCGGAGACTCATGTGGCTTCAGAGCAAACAGGCATGATAGATATGGTATTTGTGCTCAGATACAGGAAAAGTGCTGGAAGCAGAACAAGGGGCTGTACATCACTTTCATTGACCTTACTAAAGCATTTGACACCATAATCCAAAATGGCCTCTGGAAGATTCTCAAGAAGCTTGGATGCCCACCTAAGTTCCTCACCATGGTCAGGCAACTCCACGACAGCCAGATTGGACAAGTCAAGTACAACAGCAACCTCTCAGGTCCCTTTCTGATCTCCAATGGAGTTAACCAAGGCTATGTACTTGCCCCTACTTTGTTCACCAGTTTCTTCACCATGATGCTGCAGCAAGCATCGGACAATCTAGGGGCAGGTGAGGAAGGTGTTTACATCTGTTTCCTGGCAGATTTAAACCTCTTCAACCTCAGATGGCTATAGCCTCACGCAAAGACCCCGCAAGAGCTCATCTGTGAACTTCTGTTTGCAGATGATTGTGCCCTGGTGGCCCACACCCCACATGATTTGCAGTACATGACCACCTGCTTGCTACTGCAGCACACCACTTTGAAATTACCACCAGCCTGAGGAATATTGAAGTTCTTCATCAGCCAGCTCCACACCAAACGTATGTGCCACCAAAGATGACTATCAAAGGAACTGAGCTAAATGCTATCAAGCAGTTCACTTACCTGTATCATTTCATATGACACTATGATCGACAAGGAGGTAGACAACACTCTCAAAAGCTAGCTCTTCCTTCAGCAGACTCTACAAACGGGGCTGGAATAGTCGCAGCTTACAGGCACAGACCAAAGTCAAGGTGTACAGAGCTGTTATCTCCACCTTACTATATGGTGCTGGGTCATGGGTTTTATATCACCGCCATGTATACCACCTTGAGTGCTTTCATCAGCGCTGCCTCCGCACCATTCTCAAGATCCACTGGCAGGATTATGTCACCAACGTGGAGGCGCTATAAAGAGCCAATACCACCAGTATTGAGGTGATTCTCCTGCACATTCAGCTGTGGGGGCCAAGCCACGTGGCCTGGATGGATGACAACTGCCTACCAAAGGTCATGCTGTATGGGGAACTGATGACAAGGAAATGTGACATAGGGGCCCCACACAAGCATTTCAAGGACACTCTGAAGAGGTCCTTTTCTGCCTGCGGTATTGACCATGATCTGTAGGAAACGGGCTGCAGATCATGTTGCCTGGCAGCTCCAAATCAAAAAGACAACAAGCCTTCTTTCAATGTCAGCAGAGAACATCGAGAAGAGAAGCACAAGGAAAGATACACCTTCATCTAGCAGCAATCAGCCATACATGTGTAACTGTTGCAGCAGGATTTGCCTTTCTGCAACTGGACTGATTAGTCCTCAGCTGGCCTGCAACCAGCACGAGCAACCTTCCTAACATCTTCATCTGCAAAGAACCACCAAGAAGAAGATATGCCTTGTCATTCTTTTGCATGTGCTTCTATGCAAAACCATTCCTTCTCTGGAAATAAAAAGGAGAGCAGAGCAGCACCTTAGAGACTAACTGGATCAGAGAGGCACAAACTTTGACAGCATCTGGCAAAGTAAGCTGTCACATATTCATAGATTGTAGAGTCGGAAGGGACCACAATGAATCATCGTGTCTGACCCCCTGCCCTTGGCAGGAAAGAGGACTGAGGTCAGATGACCCCAGCCAGGTGACTATCTGGCCTCCTCTTGAAGACCTCCAAGCTAGGTGATAGCACCACCTCTCTTGGAAGCCCATTCCAGATCCTGGCCACCCTTACTGTGAAAAATTTCTTCCTAATATCTAACCTAAATCTACTCCCAACTAGTTTACACCCGTTATTCCTAGTCACTCCCTGGGGCGCCTTAGTAAACAGCGCTTCCCCTATACCCATTGACCTCCCCTAATAAATTTATAGGTGGCCACAAGATCTCCCCTCAGCCATCTCTTGTGAAGGCTGAAGAGATTCAGCTCTCTCAACCTCCCCCCATAGGGTCTATCATGAAGGCCACTAATCACACGAGTGGTCCTCCTCTGGACCCTCTCCAGATTCCCCACATCCCTCTTGAAGTGTGGCACCCAAAACTGGACACAGTACTCCAACTGCAGCCTGACCAGTGCCGCATAGAGGGGGAGCATCACCTCCTTCGTTCTATTAGTCATGCACTTGCTAATGCATGACAACGTGTGATTGGCCTTACTGATGGCCTCGTTACACTGCGGGCTCATGTTCATCTTGGAGTCAATTATGACTCCAAGATCCCTCTCTGTCTCTGAGCTGCTTAGAAGGACGCTCCCCAACCTATAGGTGTGCTGGGGATTCCTCCTTCCCAGGTGGAGTACCTTACATTTATCTTTATTAAATTGCATCCTATTTCTCT
>NW_005842561.1:818777-823440 GCF_000455745.1 Alligator sinensis | reverse complement strand
TCTGCTCCTCCCAGCAGATATCTGGGTAGTTTAGATCTCCCATGACCACTGCCTCCCTCACCTGTGTGGCGTCTGCTAGCTTCCCGGAGAATACATCGTCTAGCTCTTGATCCTGATGAGGCCTGTAGTAGACCCCCACAACCATGTCCTTTTCCCCTGGCCCCCCCTGGATCCTGACCCACAATGCCTTGGTGTTCCCCTCCTCCACCCCCACCTTAATGGTGGAAGATGTATACTGCTCCTTAACATAGAATGCTACCCCTCCACCTTTTTCTCCCCCTCTGTCATGCCTATTCAACCTATACCCCTCAATGCCTACCGCCCAGTTGTATGTAGAATTCCACCATGTCTCGGTTAGTCTGACTAGGTCATACTGGGTGCTAGCAAGAGTACGAGCTCCTCCTGCTTGTTCCCCATACTCCTGGCATTTGTATAAAGACATTTTAGTTCCCCAAAGGGGGCTCTTGGTGCCCCTGTGCCTTGATGGTGTGTGTTCCCTTTATTACATACCTAGTGTGGTCTGGTGCCTTGTTTATGGCTTACCAACCCCTTAATACTTACCTAGTACGATCTGGCATCTTGTTTGTGGTTTACCAACCCTGGGCTCTCTTCGACCCCCGGTTCCCCGACCCCCATCGAGCCTAGTTTAAAGCTCTTCAGAGGAGATCAGCCAACCTGTGGGCGAACAGATACTTACCTCTGGGAGAGAGATGAAGATCATCATCTCCCAGGAAGCCTCCTCCCTGGAAGTGCTGGTCATGGCTGTAGAATCCGAAGCTCTCCTGAAGACACCAACTCTGGAGCCGCCGGTTGACTTCCTTGATGCGGGCACCCTGGTGTCTCCAGCTGCTGCCAACCGGAAGGATGGAAGAAAATACAACCTGTGCTCCAGTCTTCTTGAGGCTGTCTCCCAGTTCATGGAAGTCCTCCATGATGCGGTCAGGGATGGTCCTAGCTGCATCGTTGGTTCCCACGTGGACGAGAACCATGGGGTAGTAGTCAGAGGGCTTAATTAGAGGAGGAATTGCCTCAGTGATGTCCCTGATTTTAGCTCCAGGCATGCAGGAGACTTCTCTCACCATAGGATCCAGTCGACAGATTGGCCTCTCAGGATCAAGTTGCCCACCACAATCACTCAGCGTTTCTTCTTCTGCTTGTGGAGTGATCCCCCAGCCTGCCCAGTAGGGGCTACAGGGATCACCACCTCTACAGGAAAATGCTCCTCCTCTGTCTCCTCCATGGTTGTCAGCGCCCTGTATCTGTTCCCCACACGCAACGTGGAAGCAGACACCGGGCCCCACCGCCTGGATCCAAAGGTGGCTGTCCTCCACTCCCCTGCTGCAGACTCCTCGCTTGGAGTTTCACCCATGGGCATCTGGAGCTGTAAGGAATGAAAATACCTGTCAATCAGAGCCTCATCATCCCTGATCCCCCTTAGCCTGTTCACTGCCTCCTGGAGTTCCCTCACTTGCTCCTCCAAGGCCCGAAGGTGGGCACATGAGGGACAGGTGAAGGGGCTCCTCCCCGCTCCCCCTACGGCAGGCCAGGCCACCCCTGCAGACAGGGGGGCAGGGCTCCGTCTGAGTGGACACCTCAGAGGAACCATGGGTGGGCAGCGCCATCTGAGCTGCAGCTGCCTCCCGTGGTCTTACCTTAGCTGCTGAGCTTCGAGTCATCATTGCTCTTGCTAGGTGCTCCTTCTTGTTGCTTACTCTTTGTGTGCCCGCCTCGTACAAATGCAGGCGCGCTCTGTTCATGTGTGGTTCCCTGCCCAGCTCAGCAAAGAGGGATCCGGGGGCTTCCCCTCCGGATCCTCTGCAGCTGCGCTGGCTCCTGACCCACTTACCTTCGGGGCATATGAAAGCTTATGCCTTTGTATCAGATAATCTCTAAAAGTGCCACCATGCCCTGCCTTCTGCCTGACTTTAGCCCATCACAGCTAACTATCTCCCTGTACTGATAAGTTTGAAATGAAAACAAATTTTGGAACAGATGCATATCCATTCACTGAAGTTAGTAGAGCATTGAAGTTTATCGGAGACTTTCCACTGATAGCATTGTCACTAATTAGACTGAGGCTTATGTCACTAATAAAACAAATACAAATAACTATATATAATATATACCAGCCCTTGGAACTGGGGCATATCAAAATGCTCTCTCAGACGCATGTAGATTTCTAGGGTAATTTCCATATGTGTGAACACATGGCAAACTGATCGCATCCTTTGGCTATTATGTCTTTGGCAATAAGAATGTGGGTGAGTGTATGCATACAACTTTCCTGACAAAAAACAAAGTATCATCAAAGCATTAGGCACAAAATAGAAGCTCACACGATAAATTTCAGGTATATCGTAGCACTGTGCACTCTATTCTGTCTTCTGTAGATTAGGACTCATATGCAGGGACCTACCGAAATTGTGAATTCACAATTTTCACAGACACCACCACTTTGGGTGGGCTCTGCAAAAAAGCACAGGCTCCGTGCTTTTGGTGGGCCCCCTGAAAAAACAAACAAACCCGTAACCAAAAATTAACTGGCTCCCTCTGGGGAGCCAGCAATCTTCATAGTTGCTGAGGCCCAGCTGCACAGCCCACCAGGGAGGGAAGTGGGGAGGGAGGCTGCCAGTATGAAAAGATAGCTGCCACTCCCACCCCTCAGCACTGATAGATTGCAAGGGCTGTCCATCATATGGCCCTGCCCCTCTCCACCAATCAGCAGTGAGGGGCAGGGCTGCACAAACAGTCCTCAGCCAATCATTGGCAAGGAGCAGTGCCATATGACAGAAAGCACTTGCAGCCAATCAGCAACAAGAGATGGGGCCCCTCAGCCAGAGGCATGGGGCAGGCCTGCTGCACTTAGCCCAGAAAAAATGGCTTCTGACCCCATGATTTGCTGTGAAACTGGCCAGCAGCTACCTCAAGTTCAGTAGTTCCCTATTCATATGTGATGCGTAAAACCTAAAATTAAAACAAAGTCATGTAATTTTTGTGTGATTAGAGATCCTCGGGTGGTCGTATCATATGTAAACTGGTGCGTATTAAAACCAAACAGAACTTTCTATTCATTGCATCTATAAAGCAAACAGGATTTTTATTCTTATGCTATAGTCTTGAAAAATCAGGATTCAGAGTTCTGAACCAATGATTCTGCAATAGTTTCCCCCAAAATGCATAGTTCATCAGATGTTTTGGTAACACTGATATTGATTTTATGACATAGCATAATCTGCCTGATTCCTGAAATTCTTCCTTCACGTTATAGCAGGGGTGGGCAAATTCCAGTCCGCAGGGCCCCTAAAAAATTTAGAAAATTCGTATTTATCTGCCCCTGGCTACCTGTCAAAGATGACTAGAGCCAGGGGTAGTAGGACCCAGGGGAGCCAGTAGCAGAACTAAACAGTTGCAGCAGCAAGTCTAGCCCAGCCCTGCCCCCCTTGACCACCCCCACCCCGAGCCCCAGCTGGAAACCTCTGCCTAGCAAAAACTTGTGGCCTGGGACTGTTCCTGCCTCCCTGTGCTGAAGGAAATACAGATAAGGAGGAAGGGAGAGAAGAGGGGGAGAACCATCTGGCCAGGCTGGCTCCTGTGGTCCCAGCGCTGCAGCCGGGAACCATGTGGTGCCAACAGGTGGGCGAGCAGAGGGTGAGCAGGGAAGTGGCTGTGGCAGGTGGGGGAAGGGGCAGAGAGTGGGTGCACAGAGCACAACTACATCTGGGTGGGAGCCCAGGGCCCGCACCGGTGCCCCGGGACCAGTGCTGGTGGGGCCCAGAGTGGAGTGGGAGGAGTGTGGGGCCCAGGCTACTTGGGGCTTTATGAAGCCAAGCTGGCTCCCTCCTCTCCCTGCTTAAGCAGTGCATCCTGGCTCCATAGAGCCTCTGGCAGCCTAGCGCTGTGCTCCTGCCGCCCTGCTCTGACCCCGGTGCACCAGCGCAGGCCCCATACTCTCACCCAGCTGTTGCTGCACTCCGTGCCTGCTCCCTGCCCCTTCCCCATAGCCTCCTACAGCCATTTCCCCACTTCCCCCTGCCTGCCGCACTCTGGCATCACGTGGTTCCCAGCTGCAGTGCTGGGACTGCAGGAGCTGCTGGGACATGGTGCTGGAGTGGCCAGTGGAGGGGGCGGGGGGGAGAGGGTTTGGTAGAAGCAGCAGGAGAAGGGCAGCAGACGGGATCAAGTGGCAGCAAGCGGGAGCATGGGCCCACACCAGTGCCCCAGGGCCAGGAGTGCGGGGCCTGGGCTTGCAAGAGTGCTGGTGGGGGCTCTGCCTGCTGCAGAGGGGCAAACCCTCCCCCTCCATGCAAGCCACAAATCTCCCTAGCCACCCTCCCCCTCACACACACACAGCCGCCTACAAAACCCATACCCACCCACACCTATCCACTCCTCCCACAAATCTCTCACACACACACACCCTCCCCCACACCCCACAAAGCCACAAACCTACACCCACCCTCCCACCACAATATACAAGAGTAAGACTTCATTTTAAGCTATTATACTATCACTTCTATGTACACTACATAAACACATGTAAACCAGGAAAGCCAAGGCTGCGATAGAACTCCAGCTAACTACAAATATCAAAGACAATAAAAAGTTCTTTTTTAGATATGCGGGGAGCTGGAGGAAAAGCAAGGGCAACACTGGACCCCTGCTG
>NW_005842561.1:797353-817940 GCF_000455745.1 Alligator sinensis | reverse complement strand
CACCACAATCCACTGACTGGGGAATTGGCTCTGCGGCAGGACCCAGAGGGTGGTGGTTGATGGAAGTCAATCGTGATGGTGCTCTCTGACCAGTGGAGTCCCTCAAGGCACTGTCCTAGGGCCTATACTTTTTAACATCTTCATCAATGATGTGGACATTGGTGTCAGAAGCAGGCTGGCCAAGTTCGCTAACGACACCAAACTCTGGGCTAAAACATCCACACCTGAGGATAGGAGGGTGATCCAGGCAGACCTTGACAGGCTTAGGAAATGGGTGGACAAGAACCTGATGGCGTTTAACACCGAAAAATGCAAGGTTTTCCACCTTGGGAGGAAAAACCTGCAGCGTGCTTAGAGGCTTGGCAGTGCTACGCTGGCTAGCACTATGGATGAAAGGGACTTGGGGGTCATGATTGACCACAAGATGAACATAAGCCTTCAATGTGATGCTGTGGCTAGTAAAGCAAGGAAAACACTGGCTTGCATTCATAGATGCTTCTCAAGCAAATCCCAGGACGTCATTCTCCCGTTGTACTCGGCCTTGGTGAGGCCACAGCTGGAGTAGTGCATCGTTTTGGGCTCCACAATTAAAAAAAGGATGTGGAGAAGCTTGAGAGAATCCAGAGGAGAGCCACATGCATGATCAGAGGTCAGGAAAACAAGACCTTATGAGAGGCTGAGAGCTATGGGACTCTTCAGCCTGGAAAAGCACAGGCTCAGGGATGATCTGGTGATCACCTATAAATTTATCAGGAGTGCTTACTAGGATCTGGGGGAACATTTGTTCACCAGAGCACCCCAAGGGATGACAAGGTCAAATGGTCACAAACTCCTCCGTGACCATTTCAGGCTGGACAGAAGGAAGAACTTTACAGCCCAAACCCCCAGGGTTTGGAATAGACTGCCGCCGAAGGTGGTTCAAACACCTACCTTGAATGCCTTCAAGAGACGTTTGGATGTTTATCTTGCTGGGATCCTATGATCCCTGCTGACTTCCTGCCCGTGGGCAGGGGGCTGGACTCAATGATCTTCCAAGGTCCCTTCCAGCCCTAGTGTCTATGAATCTATAAAAATGTTTTTTTTAATGGAATTAATTAATGTTATAGTACGTTTGATTTTTAGAATATAATTTTGTATTTTTCTGGTTCAGAGATGGCAAAACTCCTTGCTGAAAGGTGTACTTCAGGGGCAAGGGGAGGGACTTCTGGTGGCAAAGGTCAGGAGTTAAGGAGCGGAACTTCATCCCAAGATGGCGACCAAGGGGCACCAGTCAAGGGGCAGGGCTACCCCCTGTGGCCCTCGATGGCTTGCTGAAAACTTGGTAAGCGCCCCCCCTCCAAATAATTGCCCGCCCCTGCATTATAGGCATAATGACCCCTCTCCCCCTTGATTTTGATAGGTCTTAGTCTTTCATCAATCAAATTTCTTTTCTTCAGCTACTTATTTCTTTGCAACCCCTGGGAATTTCTCCCCTTTCCAAGCTGTGCCTGCTTTTCTCCTCAGACCTGATCCTTGCCCCTAGTTCCGGAGATCACATTCCCACAGTGAAATTCCAAAGCCTGGAATACCTCCCTGATGTGGTCTTCCTTTCGGAATGCAAGCCTATAAGAACTCCCTGACCATACCCCCCCCCGGGTTGAGATCATGGTTAAGGTTAGGACTTTCCAACAATGTGCTCAAAATAACGGGAGCCAATTTTTATCTTTACAGGAAAAAAAAGTTTCAGTTGTTAGCCTTGGAAAGCTCCAATCTTTTGTGCTTCATTCACTTCTTTTTTCTGGGCATTACTGACTTCCTTCTGCTGTTTACCTAACTCAAAGATGGACAAACTCTCCAAAGCACACTGGCAAAATCACATCCATGGAAGAACAAAATACCACTTCCATCCAAGCTACACAAAAGATTTGCAAAATTTATTTGAGCTAAAATAGCAGGCATCTTAGAGTACATCCATACTGCAAATAAAGAATTATAGCACAGGTAGGTATACTTAGGTTAGAGACCTGGAAACATAGATACCAGCAAGGACCAGAATCCTGAGTGAGAATACAGTTAGAGCTCTTGCAACCAAGTTCAAGTCACCCCATCTTTACTACTGTTGTTACTTGTGTTAGCTCAATGACTGATAGCCTAAGCCACTTTCATTTTTCTGTGAAGATGCAACCTAAATGGCAAGAGCAGAAATCCTGGTGGTTTGAGCAGTTAAAAATGCAGTGCCATGAAATGTGGAACAGGAGAGCTCAAGGGGCTGGTAACAGGATTTGGAATTTGAGATCAGATCTTTACATTTGACCTAGCTACATTTGACTTGAGGGAAGTAAGGGGAAAAGGATTTAAAGCTACTTTTGAGAACCCTATTTCATGTGCTAGGTGGAGGTTGGTTTGGCTCCGAGGGAAAGAAACCTCAAACCTGCTTTAAACTAAACTGGCAACAACCAAAGCTTAAGGACCAATCCACCAGTTCAGCATCATTTCTGGCACACTTCAGAAATGGGGTGGATAGTGGAAGGGATGCGGGGGTTAAGCCAGGAATGACATTGAGCTACATTGTTAGTGCTACACCAGTGTAAGTTTCTCTTAAACAAAGGAGATGACTAGCACTTTTCCAGGCCTTTGTGGCATAAGCAATAAGTGGCTTTATATGTCAGAAATAAAGGCCTGACCCTGTCTAAGCACAGGCCACCAGATCACAAGCTACTACATTTTCTTATCATTTACCAACTGGACAGTGGCATGCTAAATTGAAATGAGCTCACAGAACCTCAATCAACAATGGCACTAGCAGGCACTTTTATTCCCAACTACTACAAAACAGATTGAACAGAGAATGAACTGCCATCTCAGCCCTAGGCTTGGTCTCTCTCGAGTATAAAAACGAGACACAATGGCGGGTGATTTATTTCAGCAACCCTGGGGTAACATGGAGTTGCTCAGAGGGGAAATAATTGGAACTCAGAAAGCAATAGAAGGCCACTCCAGCTGCCTTCTTTTCTTTTATCTAACAAAGATCTCACAGACGGCAGTTAACCTAACTGTGACAAAGAAACCTTTGCAAGAAAAAACAAAATTAAGGAGGGGAAGTGGGGCTGGAATACAGAGACTTCTGAAAGAGCAGTTCATATGTGTTGTTAAATGTTTAACAGGTTGAAATAGGAGCTGCTGTGCACAATGGTTCAAGTGTATGGATTTCAAAAGGGGCATCTGGGAATAAAAAAAAAGATCCTTTTAGCTGGGATTGCAGAGTCAAAGCAGCAGCCCTAGAAACAAAAGAAAAAACATTAAAAAGGGAGGAGCTATTATATTTCACTACTGAATCCCAGCTGTTGATCAAATTCTAAGAAACATTCTAGGTTTCTTGGAAGATTGAGACAATGGAGCTCATTTAATCGCATGCCTTATATGCCAGAGAGCTTCAAACATACTGTGCCAGAGTAGACTCCAAAACAGCCATGCACATAGTATTTTAGACTCTTGAGCACTGCTGGATTTAATGTTTGTTGTGTAGTAGGGCCAGATCCAAGCATCCTTAGCATCAGCCTGAAAAAGTTTTAACTTTTTAACACTAGAAATACAGGGAATTAGATTTTTCTTTAGACTTAGCAGGATGGATAGTTATCCACTGCATTATGTGGGTGAAATGTACAGGCAGTCCTCGGACTTACAACACAATTGGTTCCTGAAAACGGCATCTTAAGTTGAAACGTTGCAACTCGGAACCAATTTTCTCATAAGAAACAACGTTACAAATGCGGGATTGGTTCCTGAACCAAGGCCCGATACACCTATTTTCACCACAAACACCCCAGAATTTTGTACTCGATCAATTAGAGATGAGTAATATAGCTACATTAATGTATTTATATTGTAAATAGCAATCATATTGATTTGGAAGGACTTCTCTGAGGTGACTTGGTTGGACTTTTTGAAGAGCTCTTGGCTGGAGTCTTCTTAGAATTCTTGCTGCAGGTTTTTCTGGAGTCTTGGCTGCTTTCTTAAAGAAAGTGTCCAAGGAAGTTTGGACAGATGTTCTGCAGGGAGATGAACGACGCAGTGAACTTGTTTGCTAGCATGGCATCGCATTGGATCAAGCGTTGTAAAGTCAAAACTAACATCATAAAGTTGAAACGGTGTAAGTCAAGGACTGCCTGTATATACATGAACACAGAAACAAAACAGCAGCCTCTCAAAAAGACAGGAACCCTTATAGTGAAGCACTAACTGCTCTCTGATCAAACTGGGAACTCTTCTCTGTTTGGAAGTCATTTTTTCTAAGTACTCTAAAACCCATGTGCTTGCACAGATACCTGGTGTGCCACACAGGGCTTCAGGGTAAGGCTACACACCCAAATTTGCGATCATTTGTGCCTAGAGCTCCCAAGATTCAGAACACTGTGGGGACACAGCAGCAG
This sequence comes from Alligator sinensis, assembly GCF_000455745.1. Classification (NCBI taxonomy): domain Eukaryota; kingdom Metazoa; phylum Chordata; order Crocodylia; family Alligatoridae; genus Alligator; species Alligator sinensis. Next base: position 813,531 of record NW_005842561.1, on the reverse strand, counting down.
AATTTCTTGAGGGTTGAAAACCTGTACCAATCTGCATACCAGGGGTCATACCTTGCCTCTGATTTTGTAACACCACATTTTCATAATACTCCACATTTACTCACTTTGTATTTGGCACTCAGTAACCCTTTGGGGAAGCAAACTTAAGAAAACAGTATTTTAGAGAGAATTTCACTCTCTGAATAGGTATGCGTAGTTAGAAGCCAAACAGATTTTACTGCATATGTGCAGACAGAACACATGGGATCTAGCAGCCATCACCTAAACAAGGTAGCTTGAAAAGGCGTGCCTACAGTGTCATTTTACATCCAATCCTTGGTCAAAATCGTAAAACAAACAATCAAATAAATAAGGACAGGCATATTACTATAAGCTGACCTTATCAAAGTGTTTCTTAGGGAGGTGGTGAGAGATGGGTGAAATATAATTTGAATATAACAGAAAACTCAGAAGGGACGTAAACTATTTTGGGAAAGAAGATATCAGTAATTTCATATGCAAATACTTGCCAGGAGGGGAAGGGGAGTTAGGGGCTGATGGACCAGAGAGGCTCAGGGCTCTATCGAGGGTGACTGGGAGAATGTGAGAGTGGTAAATGGTTCAGGCCAGGGGAGAAAAGTGGAAAGTAGGAAGAGTAGGAAAGGGAAGGTGGGAGGCAGGGTAAGTAAGATAGATTAGGGATACGGTCACCTTCCACTGCCCCATGTATGCTAATTGCTAGGGATCCCTGTCCTTCTGGAAGCCTGAACTCCTCTCCGATACCCAAATGGTTCTGCTTTTGTGCTCCAGTAAACGAGTTGGCAATTAGTAGCCTAATAACGGCTGTTAAAAACATTCAATTAAACAAATTATTCTGAGCTAAATACACTGTTTAGAGTAAACCAATCAAAACTAGGGAGATAAACGAAGACCCAAAAGCACCAAGGCCTTTTTTAATGCGGAAACAGCCCACATAGATGGATTTATTCCTAAGAGCTCCTATTTGATGGGTTAGGTCCTGCAAAAGGCAAGAGAAATAGAAGGATCCACAGGAATGGGGAGAATGGAATTGTTCATTCTTTCAAATTACACCCTAATTTAGTCTACAATAGCTTCCCCATCTATATACACCATTTAACAGGTGCATTAGGTTTTTTCTAGTTGATAAGGTCATATCCTTTTATTTAAACTGGTCTAGGAATTCATTTAATTCAAATCTACAGAACTTGTGCGGATATTTACCCTGGTTTAAGACTGCATCATACAAATTATTTCAGTTAAGTTGGATTTCAGTTAAATTTTAAACCAAATCACAGACAGCCAAAACTAGATACAACTTTCTCACTTTGGTCAGGTATAAAGGAACTATTTAAGGTAAATTGACACAAGCAGATATGGAGTTGGTTTAAATTAATGGGTTTGCATCAGTTCAACTCAAACAATTTCAAACTAATTTAGTTAAGCCAGAGCAGTTTTCTAGTAGGTGTTTTTTTTAAGTCTTGTTTGTATATTTTCATGAAGTCAATTAACTTTGGTAATTTTTTATATCTTTAAATCAGACATTTCTACACTGTCAAGGCCTCATGTAACAACACAGCTCACCTTTATTTCCTTCAGCTTCATACCCAAAAGAGGCATCCACGTCTATAGAAAGTGGAAGAGCAAAACATACACCAAAACAGCATTCTCTGTTCACTATAGTGTTTATGTTTTACACTTTTTCCTACCATTTACAGCTAGGACAACGTGGAAGAGAATCAGTTTGTTAAAGTCATGCTTACTTCTAGCAAACTCAAATGGACTTAAGAAGAAGTTTTCAGGAGCAAGACAAGATGATTCAGTACTTGCACATATGTGAGGCTATGGTACAATACAGGAACCTGAATTGCTAAATAGGCTGAGCATTCAGTCAGCTAACTGATGGATCTGCTTCCCTTCTCTCTCTTGCCGTGGAACTCAGGAGATAAAGGCTGGCAGGGACAGATGAGAAGGACAGTTGCTGAAAAGTGAGCCAGGGTGTCTGCAGGACCTTGAGAAGAGAGTGTGGCAGTTGGAGGCAATGAGTAGTCTTTCTTGCAGTTCATGACATGCAAAAGCCTAGGGCCTTGGCAACTAAACAGCTTTGGATGCTTGTCTTGAGTCATGGTGCACCTGGTGTGTAGGTCGTCACTGCAGATGAAAGAAAGGACTGGTAGAGTCCAATGACCCTAAAACAACAGTGTGGGGAAAAAAGAAAAAGGATAACAATTATCTTATTAATACACAATTCAATCCTACTTGTACATATTATAGGAATCAAATAGCAAAATTCAGTACTGTAGTCACTTTTTTCTTAATAATTCATTCCATGTCAAGTGAATCCTCCTTCCATTAGTCCCCTTTTGGTCAGCCTATAATTTTATGGAATGAGGATGAGGCTGGGATTCTTCAGCTGAAATACTGCATCTGGTTTTAGATATTCCACTTTAAGAAAAATGTACACAAATTGGAGAGCCCAAACAAGCACAACAAGATTAGAAAATGTGACCTCTGAGAAAGATTGAAAGAATTGGATTTATTTAGTCTAGAAAAGACTGCATGGAGATAGGAAAACAGCCTTTGGAAATATGCTTGTTATAAAGAAGATAGCGACCAACTGTTTTTCATGATCACTGGTTATGGACCAAAAGAAATTTGCTTAATTTGAAGCATAGAATGGTTCACTGTTAAGACATAGTTTATAAGGATAGCAAAGCACTGGATCATGTGGGGTGAGGGCAGATGTGTTATAGAATTGCCATTACTGGAGGTTTTCAAAAATAGGTTATGCAAGTGTATTTTCCAGATGGTTTAGGTATACTTGGTCTTGCCTCAGAGCAGGGGTTGGAGGTGCACTTCTTAGTAACTGTCCTCAGAGCAGGGGCTGACATTTGAGTCTTGCGTCATTCTTCAAAAAACTTAAGAACTTCACACCAGCTGTAGAGCATTAATTGTCTAATCCCCTTTTTGCTGTATGGTTTCTGAGACTTGTGCTGATTTCTACCTTACAGATATATGAGATAGGCAGTGGTTTTCAATCTATGATCCATGGACCCCTGGGGGTCTGCAGACTATATCTAAAGGGTCCACAAAAAAGACCATGATCAATCAAAAGTATATGAATACCCACACTTACAATTCAAAAGGGTCCGCACCTACATGCACAATTTCTAAAGGGGTTCACACCTCACTTAACATTTTTTAGGGATCCACAAATGAAAAAAGGTTGAAAACCACTGAGATAAGAGTATCCTCAACAGCATCCCTGCACTCAACAAATCTGTCAGGCACCACTAGAGGGAGCAATCAGGAGAGTGATTAAAGCAAAGGCTGAAGCACAACAAAATCCCTCTTTCCATATCAGGATCAGCTGCAGCACCTGGAACAGTATGACAATGTGGGTCCCTCCATGTCATTGTAGTGCAGTAGTAGTGCACCAAGCAAAAGAAATGCTAGTTTTAAAAAAATGTACATTTCAATTCTAAGAATAGAAACATACAGAATTGTGTGTTAAAACAGTGATTCATCCACACATCTTTATTTTCAAATAGAAAAACCCTAAATAAAGCCTTTAATAGATGCAGGTTATCTAATCAGTTTCAAATTAAGCAGAGCAAAACACCTGAGAGTGTGACCTGCTATAGGACATTGGGGTAGTAATTCATAGGGTGGCCTTCCTCCCAGTCACTCATGGAGGTCCTCTCTTCTTGCAGTCATTAATGATCTTCCTAAATTATTCACACCTAAAAAGGAGGGGAAGGGTAGGGGGTGAAAGATGTAGCCTGGCAAAACTCCACTGTATGTAGATATATTCTCACTGCCTAAAATTCCACCTGAGGTTTTAAACAGCATGTTCTTCACTACTTGTCTAAAAGATTTCCATTAGTATGCACTATCAAAAGAATTGCTACAATTCTGGCTGCACTTCATGAGGGAGAAAGCAAGGATTAATTTAGATAGGTATCCATTTCATACTGGAATGTGCATTTATAAAAAGTATCCCACCCCCCTGTTCTCACCTCTATTACAAACACAGCCATTCCAGGAACCCTACTTACAACATAGCTGTTGCCGACTGCTGTTAAAAGGAAGGTGATTTGAGATGGGGTTGGTGTATGCATCCAGTTTTAGCAATATTTACAAATGTTTTATTCCTTAATATAAGAACCCAGGAGAGATTTTATAAGCATCAGCTGGTAAAACTTGGGTAGCACAAGAATACCTAAGGTTGTATGAACTTTCCTAGACAAACCATTAAAATGTTCAGCAGTTTGCACAGTCCAGTCAAAACTAAAGAAAAACTAAGAAAAATGACAAGAAGCATTCTCTCTCTAGTCTACCCTTCAGAGTTACCTGCAACAAGGGCTTGTGCAACAGTCTTACTGGACATTGTCCCCTGCCTTTAGAGGCCATAAATTCTTGCTGGGCAAGCACCAGTTCTTCAGTTTAAATCTGATTTGTGCACCCACTTTTAGTAAGGTTTGCAAACATCTTCTCTTGGATTTTAGCTAACTGAGGTCTCAACCAGCAAGGCTTCTGTCCTTCTGCAGTATCAAGTTTCTAATCATTTGGGGTAGTCAAAGCAGGATGTTAAGCAAGTCTATTAAGGTGTTTGCCCATACTGCTTTGTTTGCACTAAATTGCTTCTTGGCTTGCATAAAAATCAGACCTACTTGGCCTCAACTAAACTGCAAATGCACTTGTATTAATGGATGGTCATCCATCTAGGGTGGTGGTCCTCAACCTCTTTGGACTCAACACCCCCTGGAAAATGCCAGCTTTTTAGTTCTCTCTTATTTTTGACTACAGAAATAGAGCAATTCTTGTGTTGCAAAAACCTCAGATCATACAATAGGCTAGAAAGAAATCTGTAGTGTCAACAAACAATTTGAAATCTCTGGGTTTATTATGTTTGCACACCTAACAGTGTTAACATTGCGCAGCACTCTTGAAAGCACCTCACATTGCTTTCAAAGCATCTCAAGACAGCCGCGGATGTCATGGTACCCTGGTTGATATCACTGATCTGGGGCCAACAAAAGTGACTGGTCCCCCATATTTCTTGGTGTAGGTACCTATGTGGCCTCACTGCTGGCAAATCATTGATGGATTCTACCTTAACAAACAGGGCTATTATGAAGCAATCAACACCCCTATTTTACAGGTGGAATTTAGGCACCAGAAAGATCCATTGCTCCAGGACAAAGGAATCCTGTGGCTGAGCCAGAAAATAAACCCAGGTCTTCCGAGTCTCAGAATCCAGTGGTCTTGTAGGTTGAACTTTGTACCTTGATTTGGGTTTCACCACAAATCCATGGTCTTCAGAGATCTACTGCTGAACTTCTCTGAGTCTGGGCTCAAAGCTATACAATCAGTGCAGGGTATCTATTTGTCAGCTCACCAACACAAGAGTGCTATAGATAGCTCATGTCCCTGCTCTGCATTCTGTACTGGGATACCTGAACAAATTCAAATTTAGTCCTCATATTTAAAATACTCCTTTGGATTATGTCTCATGGGACAGATTGAAGGAACCATCTCATTCTACATGATCAGAGCCTCTCTATTCCCTCAGACCCAGGGCATAGGTACTGTCAACAATGAAACTTTTGCACATGAGCAATGTGTTCCCTTGGTAAATGAGTGGAACTGAAATCTCCAAGTTGCTCCTGGAAAAGATCAGGATGCCCACTCACATCCAAACTTTCAGAGGAAAAGACAACTTCCCCTCCGCTGACTTGATGCTATTCCCATAGCAGAACCACATTTAAAAGCAAGTATTTGAAAACAAGCACAATATATACCAAGTAGAGCCCAATTCCTACCTCCTTACATGCATAACGTATAATATTGGAAGGTGACTAGCTAATAGCATTGGGAGCCATGGAAGACATATGTCTACAGTGAGATATCTGTCTTTGAGAACTGATAGGCTACTGCTATTAGTAACACAACCCAGGACTCTTGAAACCTCCTCTGATTTTTGTGACCAGCTCCAAACATAAACCATACTGGAACTGGGGAAGAAAAAGTAACAAAATTAGAAAAGAACAACCCACAGTCACTGGGAGAGATTGGGACTGCAGAGCCACAGAAGGGAACTCAACTTCTAAGAAAAGCAAAAGCTTCTTCCAGACGTGGATATAACACAAAAAATGGGCAATGAATGGGAACAACTTTCTAACTAGGCAAACTGCATTAAAGCAAGTTTCTTTCCACTGCCTCCTTAATCTCCTAACACAGGGACTATGAATCCCTTCTTCCTCACTTCCATTGCTAACTGCCAACCAGCATGAGACCAAGTCTACCCAGGGATATACATTTACACTGACTTGAACTAAATGTGTTATTTTGAAGCTAATTAGTTAAACATTCAGTTCCTGGAAGGATACTAATGCTACACAAGAAATCAAAACAAGGCCACTTGTATTGTTAATAGGAGCATCAGCATAGTAGTTTAATGCAATTTAAATTAATCCATGTTAATGGATTAACTTTCCTAAGAATGTGAGTGTATGAGTTCCAAACAAAGGGATCACAATATAGCCTGTTGTTTTCATACAACTAAATTGATGCATGGATAAAAGTAAAGGACAGTTTTGCCCACAAGATGGCCTTTTTAAGCGAAAATGACTTGAGACTGGAAAAGCATCAGTTATGACTTGTGCATTAACCAAATGCTCCTGTCATCACTACTAGCAGGCTACTTTCCATGTGGCAAAGCTGAATTTTTGACAGATTACAAAAAGTGGCAGCACAGAAAAACGTTAGTTTCCTTTGCAGCTCATGGTGTAGCTTTTGGCAGGGTATTCTAGTGAGAAAATAAAATTCCTTAACATGAATATGGTATAGTGACAGAACGAACACAAGTGCGTAAAAAATTCCCTTCATTCAAAGATACCCATGATTAACAATGAAGATAATTCAAGAAGGGAAATACTCTCTCTCATCACACTCCCTCCCATCCTGCCCCCAACAGAACACTGTAGAAATGCTTCCTAGACCTGGACCACGGCTTACAATGTGATAAAAGTATCAAGACAGATTCTAGACCATAAGGACAACTCAAAGCCAGAGGAAGGTTGAAATAAAAGTGAAACACTCATGCTAGAGTGTACGAAGAATAACCTGCCTTGTGCCAAGTACTCCACAATAAGAGTTTTGAAAGTCCTTGTTTATCAGGATGTTTCCCACTTTTTTATGCTACTTTATAGCAAAGGGGCATACCTGAGCCTACACTAAGAGTGAATGCCATTCATCTTCTGTATTTAGAAACACTGAAACATTCTCTAAGGACAAAATGTTTGAAATACAGAGATTTTGTTACTCTTCCCCCTAACGGAAAGGACAATGAGAGTTTTGTATTATTCCCCACCCTCCACCACCACCCCCCCCACACACTTTAAATACTACTACAGAACATGATGGTGATGATGATTTATGTCTTTCTAAAGTCTTATTTTGGGGGAGAGTTGAATTTCCAAAACAGTCAGATTAGACATCAGAAACTAATATGGAAATTAAACCAGTTCCAGATGATACTGAACAATAGGAGGCAGAAGAGAAGATTGGCTTTTTTTCCAACCTCAAAAGGTTCTCCAAAGATTAAAAATAGATTTTTTGCTGAACTGGACTAAAAATCACCCCCCATAAGAATGAGAGTCTATTTCAGAAGAAGTTAGCTGGAGAAGTACAGTTAGGGGTAATTCTTTCTTTCACCTAAGTCAAAGCAGTGGTCATTTTCAAGCTGCAGTAGTGAAAAGACTGGAGGTAACTAAACAGCTGTTTGACGAGGGATCTATGCATTTGTATGCTTCAGCCAGTATAAGCAACTGAATATTAAAAAAACTTCTTATATTCTAAACATTTCTATTGATTTCACCCACCACTAACATTTCATAGCAGCTGAAATGGGTCACTGGCAAATGCAGAACATATTCATTCCAATAATACATTGTTTGATTTTTGCTAAGGTTCATGGCACAGTAATTTTAAGCGATACAAATGCAAACATTTGAAATAAAGAGAAGAATTTATTGACAAATATTCACTACAAGTATAAAAGTCTTAACACTTTTCCTTTACTGACTGTAAAAGTGAACACTAAGTTTAAGAGTACAGGCAAGTTAAGAACTCAAAACTGTTCTGCCAAAAGTGCAATTTGGTATTCTGGGAACTGGAATTCTCTGGGCTTATTACATTATAAATGGTACGTGAAAGAAGCTTAATGATATTGCTTTTAATCTCCCATGCACATGGGAAATCATTACTTAAGCTGGTTTCTTGGTTTATGGAAACATATACTGCAAGCGTACACTGCCACAGATAAGCCACGGAGACCCAAGTTACAATACGGTACTTCCTGCAGTCTTGCAATGTGCAATAGACCAGTGTTCTCATTGTTCAGAGCTGCACTACTGCCACGATTTTCCTCTTTTTTACGCTGGAAAATCAACAATAGTTCCACTGAAGTCACAGCAGTTACACAGCTGTAAGACTACTGTGCAAAAAAAACAAAAAAAACCCACAGGTCCTTGAAAATTAGTGGGTCTGTCATCTTTTTCAGTACTAACCACACTACAATAGAGGGCTGTGTTTTAACCAGGACAGGAGTCTAACATGTAATCAGATCTCCCAGCACAGCAATTATTTTGTGGGGAGGTAGAACCAAAATGACCAGGCTTTACAACCCGTGATTTTGTAATTTAATATATTAAACTTCTGTAGTGATTCTGGCAATGCAACTTCAGTAGAAAAATAATACATTCTGCTGCCTGCTTTTTTCATGCCCCATTTGGCAAACATTTATAGGTCCCTGTGCTAATCTCTTCAATACTCAAACGACACTAAAAACCTCAGGTTAGGGGGGAGCAGCAGGATCCCATGAGTTAAGGCACATGCCTGGGAGTAGAGTCAGTTTTGTCTCTCAACTGCTAGTTGGCCTCAGAGTCTGAGCAAGTTGCAACATCTTCGTGCCTCATCCCTCATCTCGAAAACAAGCTAAGACCCATTCAGACATGGTAAGACACAACACTCACTGATGCTTACACATGGTATGGATATCCATGGATGGAAGGCCCTGGAAAGAAGATCAGGAGCAGTAAAAAGCACTTCATCTTTAACATTGACAGAAACATAAAAGAATTGTCAGAGACTGACAGGAAGAGAGAAAAAGAATACAAGGTTTCTGTGAACATTAATTTGGTTTATGCTAGCACTGTTAATAGAAAATAAATATTTGTCTTTATAATTTTAGGGGATTAAATATACCTTTAAATATTGAAGCTGTTACTTAATAAATTAGAGTCATTAATAAAGTTTTTAAAAATAATTTCTTTACATAAAAACCTTTACACTATCCAAAAACAACTCGATGTTATTCCTATTACCTGTCTTATAGCCAGTGCTACACAGCCAAGTTTCACCATCTCCGAGTGTAGATACACAACACAGTTATGAAGTAATTGATTCCTTCTGCCTGACTCCACAGAAGTGGTAAGGAGTGGATAAGGTGGCAAGAAAGCCAGTTTCCATTGAGCAAGTGGTTTCTCAGGACAGAACTGATTATGAGAGTGAACATGCAACACAGTCCATACAGCAAAATGATTACACATTTCTCAAGGAGTAACTTCACCCTTGATTTGAATGATATACTGTGCAGGAGGACTGTGTTTTGGGTGCCTGCTTTGTTTTTCTATGTAGTAATGTCAATCTGCAATATATTAATGTGTCACATGTCCATACCCTATTGCATCCCCAAATCAGCTGACTGGTCTAGGAGGATAGCAGAGAACACCAATTAGCTCTGGAATGGGAGAGGCATTCACCATTTAACAGCAACTGAACTGTAAGCAGAGGAACAGCGTTGCTGCATTTTATAATGAGAAAGATTTTATAAAGATGGTCACCCTTCCCTCAAACAAGTCATGAACCCTTCCGTAAAACAAATGGAAGTTTTGAAGCAGCAGTCCCCCATGTCAAGGTGCAGATGTACTGCTGTTTGCTTAGCAACAAATCTAATTTTTTTTTCTTAAAAATTGAACAATCACACTAAATTGCACACAAGCATGCACTCCAAGCACTTCTAGAATCTTGTTATAAGAAAAATACTTGTCCTTGTTTTTCCCCAGTAATGCACTAAAATAAATTCAGGCATTAACGAGTAACTTGTATAGTAAGAAAAAGTCACCAATTTAATCATTTACTTTAAGCAAGCAAGCAATCCGTAAACATTCAAAAGCGGCAGCATCCAAGTTACAAACAATTCAAAAGAAAAGAATTGAGATTATTAAGGTTCTCCCGCCCTTCAAAAATTTTGAAATGATCTTTTAAAACACTACAAAACACGGAATACTTAGTTACATCTCTTATCCTGCTAGTAGTTCTTCCTCACAAAGAACTCCTGTATTTCTAAGATGCACAATCATTGCAATAACTCATACTGTAGAATCTGCTGCTTAGAAGTCAGTCAGTGCACGTCGATCTAAATCCCATTAGCAAAAGTAATGCTCGTGTCTTGATTCAACAGTTCTTTGACTTCCGAAGGCAAAATATCAAAGAGGTGATCTTCCACCACGAGCCCGCTTTTCCTGAGAAGCCGACACTGCCCCAGTGTAACTGGTAGACGATCTAAGCAGTTTCCCTTCAGTTCCAGATGAGTTAGCTGCAACAGCTGGCCAATTTTATCTGGGATTGAGGTAATACAGTTTTGCCCCAGACTCAAAGTCCTCAATTTTACACATTTAAACAATGACTTTGGCAAACTCTCCACTTTGTTTCCTGTTATATGAAAATGTTGCAAATTTTGAAGTGACCAAATTTCCACTGGAATCACTGTAATTGAGTTGTAGCTTACATCTAAGCATCTGAGTTTCTGTAAATTGAACACCGCAGCTGGTAAAGATTCGAGTTTGTTATTGGAGAAATAAAGTGACTCCAAGTTCTTTACACAGGAAATGGAGGGAGGAATGTTGACTATTTTATTGTGCCACAACTTTAAACAGGTCAGTCTTTTCAAGTGCTGGAAGCTGATGATCTCCTCAATTGTGCGTATACTATTTGATTTTAAATCCAGTTCCTGTAAGTTAGTTAAACTAAAAATGGCATGTGGAATTCTCTCCAGTTCACAGTTCTGTAGTTCCAATTCAGCTACATTCATCATTTTCTTAAGGCTATTCAGTACCACAAGCTTGGTGCCATCATTATGAATTACAAGCTTTGTTAGATGAGGTGCCACATCTGTGATATTAGAAGGGATTTTGGTCAAATTACTCTTCACATGGAGAATTTTAAGGTGTCTTAACTCTCTGAGAGATTCAAGTCCTATCATTTTATTGTTTTCAGAGTTCAAGTTGCCTATCAAGTACAATTCACGGAGATTTTTAAGCAAATACACCCACGCAGGAATTTCTGCAACGTCTGTGAATTTCACATGAAGGCATCTCAAGTGGTCACGGAGGAAGCTGAAAGCAGTCTGCTCAACCTTTGCAGGACAGTGGCAGAGATGGAGCTCCTGAAGATTTGTCATTTGTGAAATTTTAGCTGGAATTTTTGCTTCAGGAATCAGCTCCAGTTTCAGCACATCCAGATCTGTCAGATCAAACACTGCATCAGGGACCCCTGACAACATGAAGAGATGCAGCTCTTGCTTATCTTGTGCATTGCGAGAAACATGCTGTCTAAGTTTTTCAAATGTCCATTCATGATTTAAACTAATTTCTCGCAGCTTGTTTTCACTTACCTCTGATAAAAAGACACCAAATCGCTTAGAATATAACTGGTCGTACTGATCTACCATATGCAAAAGAAATGCAAAATCATTTTTCACATCAGGAATATCACTGAAGCTGCTCTCTTCTCTGACCTTCTCAAAGGAATACTCTTTTAAGGGTATTCTAAACAGCCAGAAGAGTGTATACAAACAGATAAAACCGTACACACAAATAAGAGAAATATAGCTGATAAGGAGCTTCTTCAACATGTAAGCCATATTGTGTGTACACTCAAACTCCTTATACCCAATCAGATGCTCTACTTTTGGCTTGCATCTGTGCTCAAAACTAATTGCATTTACAAAGTTAGCAGTGTAGCAAAGAATAAATATAAACTTGACTGTCTTGATGACTGTCTGGACAACATACAGTTTATAAATCAAGTCACTGTCCTCCACATGAGCCCGAAATTTTCTAACTTTCTCAAACAGGGCTTTGGCTTGCTCTCCATCTTTTTTATCTAAAATAGTCATGCTGGGGACCTCAATGACTGGCTTTTCAGCTGAAAACTTGAAGCCAGACTTGGTTATCATGGGAGTACTGGCACTGGGACTTCCTTCATCACTGCTAGTGGAAACGTGCTTTGGCAGGGACTGGGCACCTGTGAGTCTCTGTTTGTTCTCCTCAGAGTCCTCACACGCTGTTTCAGATAATGCTTTTGTAGTCCAAGGGGACTCAAAGCACTTTCCCAATATGGACACAAAATGTTCAATTTTTGAGCATGTCTTCGGATATTTAAACCAGAAGTTGCTACTGACTATTAAAATAATAGTATGTATGAGCGCAAGATAGGGAAAGTACTTTGAATACCAAGGAAGGGCCAAATGATAACACATCTGATTAATAAATACATATTGCTGAAAATCCAAATTGGTTTTTCGCCCTAATGAATCTTTTTGCTCTTTCTTCAGCTCCTGATTTGATACAGTAGGTCGCAACTGAGAAGACGTGACTCTGCTCAGAGGTATGTGTGGTGTTATGGTAGGTGCACCTTCAGAGGAATCTGTTCCCATTGACATTTCTTCAGCTTCAGTGGTTGCTGGTATAAAGTCAGCATTCCCTGATGTGCCGGGTTGTGCTTTTGAACTTACAACAGACTGCAATACTGGCAAGCAGACCACCTGGTCTTTGGTCAGCTGCATCGTTCCAGCAAAGATGGCAACCATTAGCATAACGACAGCTAGATAATCCATAAATACATCCCACCATGGTTTCAGGATACGATAAGTTGGCTGTATGTCATTAAGCGATGCAACTTCCGTAAGGGTAAACATTCCTGTGACAGAAAAAATTAAAGATACATAAATCATTTGCTGCTAAATCAATTGGATACATATTATTTTACTGATGAATAACCAACACGACCCCATGATATAAGGAACTTCAAAAGTTTTCTATTGCTTTGTGCATTATGTTAATGTGTGTGCTACTGTCCACCAATCCATTCTGTGGTACTTACCCAAACAAGATCCTTGCAAGGATGTCTGTGGTAAGGCATCCCTTAGCACTGTAATAACAGTTTCTTGCTTGCTGTCTGTCAACTGATATTTATAGTGGTTTGTCACATTTAGCAGCACCTGAGATCTACACTGTATGATCCTTGGCGGTTTTTAAGACCCAGCTAGACAAAGCCTTAGGTGGGATGATATAGTCGGGGATGGTCCTGCTTTCAGCAGGGGGTTGGGACCACTTGACCTCCTGAGACCCCTTCCAACCCTAATTTTCTATGATTCCATGATGTAAATATCTGAATTGTGAAGTGCTATTGTTAATATAATTCAATAGCAAATTATTATACCCTCTATCAGATTCTATAGACTGTACACTGCTTTGAAAATGTGACATGCTGTGTCAGTGTCAACTACTTAAAAATATTTTAATTTAAAGCAAGATAAGCAGGAAAAAAATTGCGAAAAGCTTTGCACAATGCAGCATGGACCACATTTTAGGGCCTCTTGAAACAATAGCAGAATCTCTTATTTCTACTGTTTCAAATAGGCTAGAATGTCAATAAATCTCATTCCTTGCAATTCAATATCCACATTGGTTGCCAAATTTATCAGTCTTTTCCTTAAGTACCATCAAGTACTATATATGAGCAGTGTTAATGCTGCAGCTCTTGTACAAGGCATCCATGCCAAAAAAAAAAAAAAAAAAAAAAAAAAAAAATCAATTTTCCCTTATTTTATTTAGTCATTTTCTAGTGAAGTACTTACAAACTCCATTTTCCAGAGAAAGTATTTTAAATAAAATCTCTCTTCTCTCAGATAATGAACATTTTAAAATAAGCAAGAAATCATTGCATAATAGACTTTTACCCCAAGCTTGTCATAGAAATCTGGCAACTACAGGACATGAAAACTAGTTCTATATAGCAAGCTGTTTTCAAGGGCTTTTTTTTAAACTGAAATTTTATCCATCTTGAATCAGAATTGACAAAATGAATGGTAATCAAAACTTACTTCTTTCACAGTTTACAGTGCATCAAATAGCTCTGCTTTCTTTTTATTATGAAATGTGGAAGGTTGAATACAATTCTGTTTCTTAAAAGAATAAGCTGCTGCAAGCAGGATATGGTACAGTATCAGGTAGCTACTCTATCCATGACTGAAGTTTGTCATTGTTAACATAAAATATGTAATGACACATGAAGTATGCATCATGTAATATGTTCAGCTACAAAGAAGACTACCAGCCAGAATATTAAGAGGCTCCAAAGCAACCAATGTTATGATGGACCACTTGGGTTTATTATTTTTATCTTGAAATACACTTTATTTGTACAGCTTTTCTCCACAGAGAGACTTAGCGCTCCTATACATGTGCAAGGAAGCTGCTCCAACATGCTGTAATTACACTGCATCAGAGCAGACTCAATTAATCAAGTGTACTGGAGTGTGGTAATTACCGTGCTTCAGCAGACTCCAGTGCCACGTGCATCAGCGTCCCTGCACTGAAAAATGGCGGTGCAGTGCTTTAAACTAAAGCTCATTCAACAAGCTTTAGTTCAAAGTGCCCAGCCGCCATTTTTCAGCACAGGGTTGCTGATACACATGATGCTCTAGGTGCTTTTAATTAGCACGGCTCTCAGAACTGCACTAAATAAAGGATGCCTCCACCCACCCCTCTGCCTCCCAAAGCATGTCTATAAACTCCCTTAGAGGGCTAAAAATCACAAAATGCACACGTACAGTACATGACCATTTGCTTAGATCCCAATCCATATTTCTTTGTACATCCAATAAACTCATTTTCAATTGACAGAATCTGTGACAGCACTGTATTAAAAACATATCCTGCTTGATTTGTCACAGGTCAAATAAGGCAATTAAACAGATGCCTCTTGTACAAGTCTGTGCACAGATCTCGAACTGGCTATGTTCCATTTGACCAACTGCTTGCACTAAAAAAATTTTTTTTAAAAATCCACCTTTTCACCCAAAATGAGCAGAAAATCTTTCAAGAAAAACCTAAATTTAGTCAGAGGGTTATTAAAATACAGTGGATCACAGCAAAATGGCTCTTTTGCTAGATGTGTGCCAATATATTGCTGACATATTGTATTGGCACCAATAAAAAGAAAGTTAACGTTATCGCAATCGACTTTTTTTATCTGGTGTAGCCAATAACATCACCGATAAGTGCCATGTGCATCTGCACAGCTGCAGCATGCACACGGCCAGGAATGCAGCTGGGCAGCTTAGATTTACCAGCTGGATGCTGCTTTCTGTGGTGGGGAGGAGCATGGGAAAGGCAGATCAAGACCCCAGCAGTGAGACAGGGAGTGGGGCTGGGGCACGCGCTGCCCAGCCAGGGCAGTGAATGCAACTCCACCAAAAGTGGGGTAGAGCCATAGCTGGGTCATCCAACGGGCATAGGGGGGCAGCTCCCTGATGCTGCATACACCCCTGGGGAGGCATGGGGGGCATGTGCCCCTGAGATTTGTGCACAGAGCAAGGGAGAGCTGCCTGCTGTGGGCTTGGGACCAGGGGCTGCACCAGCCTCTTCCCGGTGGGGGGCCTGGGCTGGGAAGGGTGGCTACAGGGTGGCTAGTGAATTCTGAGGTGGCTGTAGCCCACCCACAGCCACCCCTCAGAGTACCACCGTCCACACCACCCTGCCCCAAGCACAGACCTGACCCCGCCCCCGCCGCCAGGAAGAGGCCAGTGCAGCCCCTGCCCCTGAGCCCACAGCAGTCAGCTCACCCTGACCCTGTACACAAATCCAAGGGGGCACATACTCCCCATGCCTCCCACGGCAGTGTGCACAGCAGTGGGGAGCCACCCCCGGCAGCTCTGCCCTGCTCCTGGGGCTGCATTCTTACCCAAGCTGGGCAGAGCCTGCCGCTGCCCCAGCCCCAGCCCCGCTCCCTCCCTCATCGTGGGGGCCGCAATCTGCCCCCCCCCACCC
>NW_005842561.1:796899-797241 GCF_000455745.1 Alligator sinensis | reverse complement strand
GGAGGCTCACTCCTCCCTTCCACCTGCCGCCGCCCCCCCACTGCCGCAGCGGGCCGGCTTCTCCTCCGACTTGGGCTTGGTCCTCCTCCCAGCCCATGTTGGGCCCAGGCCCATTCCTCCCCTCCCCCCACCACCACAGCACGCCCGCTATTCCCCCAGCCCACATTGGGCCAACTCCTCCCTCCTCCACCACCACCACCTCAGCCCTGCAGGCAGCGACGACAGAAGGGCCAGCACTGGTGGCCTCACTCCCTCCCTGTGGCATCTCGACCCTGCTCTGATGGCCTCACTCCCCCACCCATTGTTGCCACCTGCAGGGAGCGGGGGGGGGGGCGGGGGGGG
>NW_005842561.1:794783-796856 GCF_000455745.1 Alligator sinensis | reverse complement strand
TCACCACCCTCTCCATCCCCTGTGTCCCCACCAAAATGGCAGCGCTCCACTGCTGCCAGCTCCTGTTCGAATGCTTGTTCGCACTCCGATTGTCTGTTTGTCAGAGAGACAGACAGACTTCGGTTTGTATAATATATATATATATTTTTTTTTAAATAAAAAGACTCTACCAGAGCACTTCCACTGCCGTCCCTTAATGGGTGGTAGCAATAATGAGACAAGCCATCTGCTGTAAATGGTGTTTTACCCACTTTGTTAGTTAGACATTCTGGATGGGGTCTGATGCCAGTAGTTAAAGTAACCACAGCCAGTCTACTCTACAGCTGTTTCCTTACCATTATCCTTACCTTGAGAAAAAGTTAATCATACAAACAGTGATTTCATTCCACCTTCCCTAACTTGTTTGTTAAAGCCACAGCCAGTAAGAGATTGATTTCATAGATGCCTTATGCCACAAGAGCACTTGTATAAGTATTAAAATCCAAGGAGCGTGGATATGGTTACTATCGTCGGTAAGTGAAGTGACCTTTGCAGGTTGATTGAGAAAACAAACAAAGAGGAAGAGCACAAAAGTTCAAGGTAGAATCTTAAACAAATTCTGTATCAGACCTCTTTGTTGAGCACAAAAATTATTTTAAAAAGTTTTAGTAAAGTTCGCCACTGTAATCTTCTTACATTAGGCTTCAGACAGCGTGGTATAACAAGAGCTTACAAAAACTACAACATTCAGCTCTCTGAACATGTCTTTTCTTTCAAGTTACTGATACTCACAGAAGAACTGCTGTTTCAGAAGAGATTAACAGTTAAAAACAAAAAGAAACCTCTCCGGTATTAGTCGAAAAATTAGCATACCATAAAGAGAAAAGCAGATCTCTTCCAACTAACAGACTGGATTTGTGAAACAAAAGAAGTTCTCTTTTCCTCACCCCTAAAAGATTTAGGAGTTCTCACTTAAAAATACAGAACAAAAACCTAAGCCTATACAGTAAGATAAGATTAATAAGTGGATATATGAAACAAATCGGTCACTGTCTTCAGGTTTCTTTGTCCTTGAATTCACTAATCTTTTAACCATAGGAATTTGATCTGTTTCAGTGCCAATACTCTGCATTTCACCTGCTAAAGACTAAGATGACTTGAGATTTAAGAGGAAATCACAAATTGACAAATACAAGCCCCTGTTGTAATTACTATTTTATGCCAACTCTAAATACCTAAACAATTTTAACTTGTTTTTCGTTCTGTTCTTTGCAGTAGTTTCTTTCATAACTAATTTTTCACCTTCCTTTGGGGGTGAAAAAAAATTGGACTGGACAGCAGATCAGGCATGTTTATATTTTAAATTTGGATTTCTAGTTTGCAGCTACAGAACCAGGAATACAAACTTTTGGGCTGTAAACAGACATCTTATTTGAGGCAGTTCTAATCCAAGTCAAAACCTGGGACAAATTAGGAGCAGTACAGCTATTTGCGCACACAGTCCTTCCAACCTGCAGTGCTGTTCAGTAGCCAAAGAGAGCACACAGCCTGACATGCCTGTGCTTGGAACGACTGGCAATTAACTTGAACAGGATGCTATTAACTTACAGACCATACACAGCACTTTCCAAAGGAAAAAGTGTTAGCACATTTTCTCTCTCAGGGTATAACACAAACTCTTTTAAATGTTGTTTAACTGCAAGCGACCAAATGTATGAGCCAATTTAGAATGGATTAAACCTCCTGGAACATTTCAAAAGTATCCCTGGGTAATCAGGTACTACTTTGAACCAGTGTTCCTTGAGTGCCTGGTTGGTCCTCCAGGCATCCCATACTGCATTGTTCCTCATACCCTTCCCCAAGCACTGCACAGCAACTGCCTACTTTGGTACACAGTATACCAAACTACTGGTATACTGCCTGCACTGGACCCATGCCATTGCCATCCCAGGTTGATATCAGTGCCCCCCTGTCCCAACACACACACACACCCCGTTGCCCACACAGCACTTTTCCCCAAGCCACTGGTTAATTTCATTCCATTCCTGGAAACTGATGTGGAGACCTTGGGTTGTGTCTCAGAGCACCCAGCAC
>NW_005842561.1:782954-794752 GCF_000455745.1 Alligator sinensis | reverse complement strand
CCCCTCACCCCCCCCCCCCCCCCCCCCCCGCCCCGGCTCCTCTCATCCCAAAATCAGCCTGGGATGCCCCCAACCTGCTCAATTGCCACAAATTGAATAAAACTGACATGTAGCTTGGGGAAAGAATGCTGTTTAAAAGCAATGGTGACTTTGGACAGCCCCAGAATACCCAGCTCCCCAGGAACCCAGGATCAAAGATCCAGGAACCCTCCCACCTGGCCACCCCTACAGAAAGTCTTACTGCAGTAGTCTGAGCCAGAAACATTGGGCCTACCTTCCCACTGCAACCCCAGCAACTGGCTACCCACTTCACCCTCAAATCAGCATGTGATGCACCAAGACCCGGTACATTGCCAGGAATTGAAAAAACTGATGAGTGGCTTGGGGAAAAGTGTTCTCTGAAAGCTACAAAATCTCTGACAGTCCCAGAGCACCCAGCTCACAGGAACCCAGAATCTGGGGTTTAAGCAGCATCCCCCTACCCACACACATACCTTGGCACCACAATTAGGTTATCACCACACAGATTTTGGTAAAGTACAGGAATGGTCTTTGTTGAACTTAATATTAGTGAGAAGGTGGATCAGAAAATTGCAGTTGTGGGCAGCAGGCATCTTCTTCTTCTTTCTTGGTGTCCAGCCAATTAGGGTTTCCTCCTCTGCCTAGGCAATACTGGGGCACTTGCCAATGGAAGGCATGCTGAGTTGGGTATATCCTAACCCCTCTCCCCTGTGATGATTTGACAGCACAGACATGCCTAAAAGGCGACTGTTCTACTTACAGTCTTTGGCAGTATACATGTAGACCCCCCGCCCCTAAACTGGGACAGTTGTGAATGAGTTCCTAATGATATTGTTGGATTAGTTCAAGTGTTATGACTGTCCGCACCCTCATACTTCACAGATACTTGAAGTGGGACAATGGACATCTGTGGGATCCCAGAACAAAAGGCTTTCTTCTGGAAAAAATGTACTGCTGCCAGAGCCGCAGCACTTCACACAATTGTGAACCAGTTCCCAATTAGTGACATTTTGTAACGGTTCAGCTGTGTATGTCCATGCCCTAGGTTAGTGTCTTAGAGCCCTGGAGAAGACATTGTACCATTCCACTGGAAAGTCAAGGAACACATTTCCTGGGGAACGTTTGTTTCTAAGCCAGGGGTGGGCAAAATGCGGCCCGTGGGCCGGACGTGGCCCGCCAGAACATTCTATCCAGCCCTCGGGGCCCCTAAAAATTTAGAAAATTAATATTTATCTGCCCCTGGCTATCTGTCATGCGGCCCTCAATGGCTTGCCAAAACTCAGTAAGCAGCCTTCCACCAGAAATAATTGCCCACCCCTGTTCCAAGCCCTTACAGTTCACAAGGCACCAAACAAATGGTGCCACACCCTCAGTCAAACCACTGCTTTTTTGGCACAACAGTACATGATTTAAACTGGAAAGTCCTGGTTCTTTGAGACATAATGAGGATTGATAACCAGCAACCTGAGCTCATTTTAAAGATACTTTAATTACAACCCACTAATTCACTCATCTTTATTACAACGTACCTAAATAAATGAGCTAGAGTACACAGTTAGCTATGTAAGGTGAAACAGTGCATTTTGGTGAATTGTCTCCTCCTACTCGCACTTCCCAGTCCCAATCACTTGCTCAATCAATGTACAGGAGTGGAGATGGTATAACTATATTTTAGTCTCTTAAGATCATTATCCCTCAGCAGAAAACCATTTTCTGTGTGGATTCTCTGTTCTCAGTAAAAAGTTATGGTTACCTTGATTAAAAGCTTCAAATTTTGCTCTCATTTCTGCCCAAACTTTTAGGATGCAACAACAAAATAAGGAAACATTTGCAATTATTCTCTGCTTGTCAAAGCATATAATGCTTGACCCATTTTTTTGCCACATCCTAAATTAGTGTTAATATATTAACTAAATAACCTCTAATGTCCTGTGAAGTCATTTAATGCATTAGCCAGGATAATGGTCAATCTTTTAAAAACTCCCTAAATTTGTATAGTCCAATTTGTTTCTTCTACTAAAAAAGATAAATAAAAAACTGCTTTGCAGACTGTGGTATGACTTCATTATGCAGTTATCTATAGTTGTGTCCAAACAAAATCCACTTAGCTGTTGTCTGCAGTTTAATGGAATAGAACATTTATAAATCTTGGCAGTACAAGTGCACTGACTTGCCTCTTAGTGTCAAAGTGACATGAAGATCCAAAATTGAAAATATTTCAATTTATGAAAAAAAGCTCCAAAATAATCTGAATATAATGCATGTGTGCTTCTGTTTAAGCCTCACTTTCACTTAGGAGTCACTTTAAAGACTAAAACTACTTGTATTTGAACAATCAGAGTAGAACAAGAACCCACTGCAATTACGTATGTACCGATGAAAAGATAATAGTACTAAAATACTATTTAGTTAAATCAGCAAATGTAACCAGTTTTGCATAAATTGTGTTACCTGCCCAATTAAATGCCCCTTAATTAGTTTTTGAGAAGTCTGTATTAGCACATTCCCCTGAGAAATGTGATTAACAGCTTAAGAATTCATTGACAGGCTTCAAAATACCAGTAATCAAGTAAATGCTAAGCGAACAAAGAGAGACATTTCTTATTGGGTTAGAAATTAAGCTGTTCTGCTTATAAGTAAAATCAGTTTAAAATGTGACTAAGTCATAGAAACTGGAACCAGCAATTTGGTTCATCATTCTTCATATTTATTTACAATTCATTTTTTTTCCCTGTATTGGATCAAAAAATAATCTGGCTCTCTCTGCAACTCTATAACTCTCCTGCTTTTAAAGATTATTTGATAAACTGTTTCACTTAAAAAAACAAAACCACAAACAAAAAACCCCCCAAAAACTTAAAAAGAAAAAAACAATCCTACATTATAAAATATGGTCCATGGTAATTAAAAAAAAGCTACCAATCCACACAATGAGCGCCAAATGGACAAGGAGAAAATAGGTATAAAAATGTTGAAGAATGGATTTCCAAAGGGAGTGAGGAGCAATTCAAAACTAGGAATGAGTTTCATTCTAAAAAAACTACAAAGGGTTACACTGTCTGCTAATATAGTTTGTACTTGAGGACTGAATAAGAGAATGACTAATTAGTGTGATTCCAAATACCCAGCATATGAAACAGTGACTGCACCACCACAAGACTGGACCTACATCAGGCAGGAAATGAATCATCTGCCTGGCTTAGCTTCCCCAGGCACAGAGCATTTCTTCCTCTTTCTGCAAGCACAGAGAAAGTTGGCAGTGCCCAATAAATGGCAATCAAGAAACCCAGTCCTCTTCTGCTACTCTTCATATGCACCACTGTATAAACTTTAGATTTCAACAGATTTGCAAAAGAAATGAGATTTTTTTTGCAACCAAATGTCAGACTATTGCTCAAGAGAGACTATTTGCTTTCTTCCCTTCCTCCTTCAAAAATTCTTTATCCTTCAACACTGGTCTATTCTGTTTGTGTAATACTTTATATCATACTCTTGAAACCTGCTGTTTGTGTTTGCATTGAGTCCTTCCTGGCACAAATGTCAGTTTATACTGAACAGAAATCCTGAACCAGACTAGTACTGCAGATTGAGACAGTGCACTGGCACTTACGTATACATGGTGCCAGCCTCACCTCAGACTACTTCTAGAATGTACTTCATCCACACAAGAAACAGCCCAAATGTTACTACAGAAACTAAGTGCAGTTACAGACGTGCTCCAAGCGCAGGGGCGGGCGGGCACATTAATTAGGGTGGCTCCAAGAGCTGCTCTAAATGCCTGGAGCATCATGTGCATCAGCATCCCCACGCTGAAAATGGTGGTGGGGGTGCTTTAACTAAAGCTTGTCAAGTGAGCTTTAGTTAAAGCACCCCTGCCACCATTTTTCAGCACAGGGACGCTGATACACACAACACTGGGGTCTGCTGGACGGCGGTAATTACCATGTGCCAATGCAATGAAATTACAGCATGTCGGAGCACCCTCTCTGCACACGTACAGGTGCCCTAAGATCTGATTAACAGCAACAGCAGCAGTATCAAATTTAAGTGACAGATTTACAGGGGAAATACTTGAAGCTATATATCATTAGACTATACTGAGCTTGTGGGTATACAATTTGAATCCCATCCCACAGATTCTTGATATCTCCTGTTCTGGTATTTCGCAAGAGTCTCATCAGCATGCAGAAGCCAGAGATTTGTGTGAAACAGCTTGCTATTTAAATGGGTACTGCGCCTTTAAAAAACTTTTGTTATTGGATTTAATCTACACTAGCTGAGTATACAATTTAATTTAATGCTCCACCATCTGATAAACTCTAAATTGATTTGGAGTTGGATATCACTTAACATTCAATCTGTTTGTCATTTCAAAAATTACTATTTGTGTCTCTGACAAAATTTCTGCAGTGTGTTTTTGTAGCCACTCTCGAGTACAGGAATGGATTGCAAACATCAAGCATGCAGCCTTCTGCCTCACTATGAATGGCACGTCTTGGGTTTTTACCAAGGTTCAAGGGCCTAAAACAAACACAGGTCTCATAAGCACCATAATTTCTAGTATTTCTTTCTTAGACACTAAAATTGATTTTCACTTAAAGAAACAGATCATGAAAAAAGCCACAACAAAAGTCACCTGGCAGAAAAGGAAAAATGTAGGTATATGAATCTTTCATAATTAATTTGGAAATCTGAGAAATACTGAAATCCCTAGAATTTTCAGAATCCTAATCCTTGATGTGTCTGTGTGTTAGTTTTACCTTCTATTCACAGGGCCAGAAGCTTCCTACCTGAAGTAGTCTCAACTCAAACTAAAACTGCTCTCAGTAACCCATCTCATTGCTTTGAAAAATATTCCTCTCCAGAGCAGTCACACACAACCAGTTTCTGCCTAAGGGTATTCCGCCTTATGGAATCCATCAGAATTGTGGCAACTTCTAAAGTGGCAAGAAATGGGGCCAGAACTGGAACTGCTGGGTTGATGTTTTTAAGTCCAGTTCTCTAAAATATAATATACTGCTACCATAGATGTTAGAGCAGTGTTTCCCAAGCTTTTCTAGCCCAAGACACACTTACATTAATAAAAATTTTCCACAGCACAGCTGTTAAGGCATTCCCCATCCTCATACCTATTGCAGCTCATTGCCATGGTAAAATTTCACAGTGCACCTGTTCATTTCTGATGGCATACCATTGCACCTCAGCACACTGTTTGGGAAACACTGTGTTAGAGTCATTAACTCCATCTAAGGAAAGGGGAGGGAGGGAGGAAAAAAAAAAAAAATAGATAAAAAGAGCAAAAGGTACCCTAACTCATCTTGCTTCAGTCTTTAAAAAATAAATAAAACTAGGGATCTAGGTTTAAAATTCCTATTTCTAACCTTAATTCACTTCAGAATAGAAGGAGATTTATTTAATGGTCAAAGTAATCTATTTTCAGTAGATATGAGACTTTCCCTCCCTTCCTACTGAAGATACTAGTGCCCCTGAACCCGGAACTTTTAGTGCCTCAGATTGATATCAACAGAACCAAAAGCAGAACACAAGTGCCTTTAGTTAAATATAATGAAACTGATAGCTCTCTGTTTGGCAGAAAGTGGGTTATCTCTGCAGAATGAAAAGGAAAACAAAGTTTCTCACAGAAAGCAAAAGTCTTGAGGATGACAGCATCACAGTTGTCTGGGCACTTGTAGTGACAGCTGTAATCACTATATCTGCCTGTACCTTATTAATTGAAAATGAACACAAATTACTGTTAAGAGAAAGAGTAATGTGCCTAGAAACTTAGAAAAAGTTAACAAAGATCAACTTCTTATTCTACCACATTAAACACTTTAAAAATGGACATAAATTTAGTCTTAAAGACTCTCAGTCACAGCAATATAAAGGGGGCCTTAAAGCAAATCAAAATCATCTGCATCTGAAAGATTTTTTAAGTTAACTAGATTTTCTCTCTCTCATACACTTAATAAGAGACACCGTTCTCTCCAAGAGTTACTGAATGGTGTTTCTTCATATTCTTGACACTCACCACATACCATTGTTGGGTAGACTAGGTGTGCTCTGTTCTGTATTCAAATATAAATAATAGATAATGCTCATCTTACATGTATTCTAGAGGTTGTCTCCATCTTGGGCTTTTGCTGACATATGCAGATCATGACAGCTTTTCTCATAGGCTCTATTTCCTAAAGACTCGACCAAAAGTTGACACAAAACAGGAGAAAACTATTCCAACAGACTTGCTTTCCTTCCCAAGTCTGCAGCCTCCTTTATCACTAATCCATGCTTCAAGATGCAAGATGTCTCTATCCCTGTGAATAAAGAAGAAGGTGAAGCAGGGTGGCACCTTATAGACTAACTTGCTGAGAGGCATAAACTTTTGCAGACTACAACCAACTTCATTAGATGCTATAAATGGACAAGTTAGTATCTAAAGTTCAACCCTGCTTTGCTTTCTGCCCACCTTCAGATTAACACAGCTAACTGAAAAAGGTTCATGAGGGTACATCACAGTGCATCAGGTACTGGTGTAAGAGACCCTCTAAACATAGGTAATGATGGTTTTAACAGTACCCAGAAAGAACAAAGTATTCTCCCTTCAGTGATTTTCCACATTTCTGATTTGGTAGGATGTGGACAGACACATGGGGTGCAGACATACATAATATTTAGACTAGTTTAAATGTGGTTTAAACTAGAATTGTCCAAATATATGAGCGAGTTTAGAACAGTTTGAACCTCCTGAGCTATTTCAAAAGTATAGCTGAAAAATCAGGTATTATTTTGAATCACTTCTCTATGAATGAGTTGAGTGTTACGTACAGACACCACACTCTGTGACTAGTGTCTGGCTGGTCCTTCAGGCATTCCACACGGCACCGCTCCTCATTTCCCTACCTCCAGCCCTGCCTGGTAATTGGCCACTCTGGTACCCAGACACAACTTTACTGCCTTAACCTCTAGTGCCTATACTTGACCACAACCTCCCTGGCTGGGCACAGCTCTCCACTTCTAAAGAGCTGGTCAATTTCCCTTTGTTGCTGGCAACTGACCAGGGCTCCATGCCTCCCAGGAGGGGTAGTCAGGGGGGAACTGCCTGGACCCCTGCTTTTTGGGCCTTGGGGCTAAGGACTCAGCTATCCGTTCCTTTTAAAGAGCTGGTCAATCTCCGTCCACTGGCAGCAGTGTGGAACCCTTGAGCAGCCCCCCGAGCTCCTAGGAGCACAGAAACAGAGGTCTAAGCAGTGACCCCCCTCCCTGGCTACCCTTCTGTCCCCAGATCAGCCTAGGATGCACCAAATCATGGTCAATTCCCAGGAACTGGAGTAAACTGGTGATTGGCTTGGGGAAAAATGCTCTTTAAATATGGAGAAAGCTCTAGCAGCTCCAGAGAACCCAGCCCCTGGGAAGCCTGAAGCAGAGATCCAGGCAGCTTCTAGGCCTATACACACACCCAAGCACTCATAATCAAGTACCACTTGATTATACTTCAGTATAGTGCAGGAATGGGTCTTTAGCAACCTCAGTGCTAGTAAGAAGAGGGGACAGAAAACTACAATGGGGCTGGGTACTCACTACACCCCTGGTGGTGGTTTGATAGCACTACAGTGCCTAAAAGGGGACTTCTACTTCAAATCCTTATCAGGGTATGTGCCGGCACGTCTGACCCCAGACAATTGTTAATAGAATCCGTGACATTCTTGGAACAGTTCAAGTGTTACATCTGTCTGCACCCACAGGTCACATCCTGATGAGTGTGCACATGAGGTTTGGGGCGCTGCAAACCACATGCAGCGTACATGCACCAATTTGCTGCCCGGGAGATTGTGGTGCCAAAAAAGTACCCACCACTAAAAAAAAGCAGTGTGGCACATGTGTCAGCAGCGTGAGCTGCCAGAAAGGAAGCCTGGCCAGCCAGAGCCATGCTCTGGCTGCTGACAAAATTCCGAGCAGCTGGCTTTGCACCACTGCTGTTCTGGGAGGCCCCCAGGACCCCAAGTAAGGCTGCTGAGGCCAACACAGGTGCTGCAGCCTCCCCTACCCCACCTGGGTCACTTTGCCACACCACAGCATGTGTAGAGGGACATGCCCAGCAACAAAGCAGTGGCACAAATACGTGCAGCTGCTATTTGTCCCGCAGAAAATGTGCACCCCTGCACATGCACACTTGTCGGAACGTACCCATAGAATCCAATTAAAAAATTCAAAAGTAGCAACAGTAAATTATTAGTCTTATTTGGCCTAAAGATCCCAATTGAGATCATGGTTTCATTATGCTGGCTGTTATACAGTTTTAAAAGCAAAAAATCTTTTCCCCAAAGGGCTTCACATCCTAAAATCAAGTACTGGTTAAGAAATGGCAGTGTGCTTAGTGTTACACAATACAAAGAAACAGAGCTGGAAGGAACCTTAGGAGATCATCCAGTCCAACCCCCTGCTCAAGACAGGACCATCCCTATCCAAAATGTTCCCAAAAAGTACACATCTAACTTATTCCTAAAACTATAGAAAAAACTTTGTTGCACAACAAGGCACATAGTTCAAAGACATCAAGACCATCCTAATCTGCCAGAGGTAAACCAGGGGGGTGAAGGCACCGCCAATGCCCCATCTCTGCAACATGACCAAGCAAGGAATGATCAAAGTGCAAAAGGAAAGTGGGATAACAAAGTGATCAAGAACATAATCTAATTTAACTTTCCCATGCACAGTTATCTTTGAAGAGGTTTGACATAATGGCTGGGTAAATCCCTTTACAGTTACAACATTCCTACATACTTAGCCATGCTCTTTCCGCTGAACTTATAAAAGGCTTTCACAGAAAAGAAGCTCAAAACAACTCCTAAATTCTTTAAACCAACCATTTTCTAGTCAAGTTTGTTTTAAGCAGAGATAAAGAATTCTAAATATCTGCTTAAGTTCAGATTTCAAAGACGTAAAACAAAGGATACTGAGAAAAGGAATCTTATATAATCTCATCTCTGGACAGACATTTCCCCAGCACTCATCCAGTTTTATGCTCTAATCAGCAGCGACTGAAAAGCATGAAATTCATGTCTGAAGAATTTCCCTACTGGCACTGCTGATTTTTTCTAGATTCTTATCATTTCTGTCATGATTACAAGAGCCTTAACGCACTAAAAGCAACCTTTCCACGAGGCACTCATTTCAGTATCTGTCTTTCACAACCATGCTGGCACCTATTTAGCTAGGCAGGCAGAAAATGGGACCGGAGGGGCGTATAGTTGACTACTTCTGTAGGCAATACATTTTTCCCCTGTGCACAACATGTTTTGAACTGTCCTTGCAAGTTTCACACCATTTATTTAAGTCAGGAGAATACTACCGTCCCCCACCCTTCCCAACCACTAACAGAAAGGATAGCACTTCTTGGAAAGAAAACAAGGCAATTATTTTTTGTTTCAACAGGTAACCAAACATGTAATCTGCATATATACTAAAAATTAAGCTGAATTAAGACCTACAAAAGTGTTTTACTTCCTGGTCAACCAGCAGGCATGAAGAAACTTGCACATCTGAGTAACTGGGTCAAGAGAGTCACTGTCTTTTAAACCAATATTTTAGTTTTTTCAGCCCTGGAACATGATTTTGCCAATGTGTCTAAGGTTTTCAATACAGGGCAAAACCATGAAGCTCAGAATTTCAGAACCATCATTTCTCTTGCGTCCTCAACTCTTAATATTTAGAGAGGCTTCAGAAAGATATACAGGTATTATGGTATGCCCTGCAGCACTGGTGTTCTGATGTGGTAGGATAAGATTAAGATCTTAGTTGCATCTTAACTCGAGGTTTCATTTTTCTTAATGTTATTTCAATTACATCTCTGCAATGGAATATCATTTAGATCAAATCCTGGCCCATTGTACAGAGGCCTGCATGGGGATATGAGGTAGGGAGTGACCCCTTTCTCCCTTTAACCAAGGGTTTCAAACAGGTATAACAAGGGAGGAAAGAAAGCAGCCTCTACTGAGCTATTACATCTTCTCCCCTCTATAGTGGGCAAGACCTTGGCTGCTTTGTCCCCAACAGAGCAGCTGGAATGGCTATTCCAGATAAAGCCCTGACACAAGGCATTTGCTGCTTGCAATTAATTGCCTTGAAGACAGACTGGGACCTTCAGTCAAACTGATTTGGCTGAAGCTGGTTTATGCAATGCGTGTCCCAGACCCCTTGCTGGTTTAAGATAAATCAGACTCCCCCAGCATCCCGGCATGCTCTCTGGGCTGGGCTCTGCTCTGCCCCAGAGCTGAGCTGGACCCTCCCCTCTGCTCTCTAGCCAGAGCAGGGACAGGACATGGCAAAACATGGGGCAGCATGGCCCCATTAAAGCAAAGTGGGCAGGGAGAGGATTAATTCTTCCCTCCTTCCCCTCCTCCCCCACCACAGCCAGGGTCCGCTTGTCAGCTCGAGGCTGCAGCGGTGGCCCCTGGGGCTGCCAGACCTGGAAGGGACAGAGGGAGAAATTAACCCTTCTCCCTACCCGCTTCACCTTTCCAGTGCCATGCCAGGACGGTTGTCCTGCGGGACAGGGAGTGGGGCTTGGTTCTGTGCTGGGGGGGACTCTTCCCCCTCCTTCTCTTTCCCCCAGGGTAGGGAAGGGGGGCTCTGTGGGGCACTGGAGGGGGACTACTCCTTCTCCCCATCCCCCCAGGGTGGGGGGCTCTGTGCGAGGCTGCCCAGCCCCAGAGGAAGAATCTTCCCCCGCTCTTCACACCCTGTGGCTGCAGCTGTTACAGCCCGGATAAGCCCCTGCCTGGCCAACTGCTGGTCGCGTATGCCAGTCTGCGCTCATTGACAGGGGAAGCAACTGCCCAGCTGTGCTCGTCTCCCCATCACCGAGCTGCACCCGCTGGGGGTGGCCCAACCCCACCAAGCAGCTGCCTTAGCCATGGCTGAGCGAGGCCAGGCTGGGCCATGGGGCCAGAGCCACCCCCCGCAGCTGCGGCTCTGTTAAAGCTGCTTCCTGTGCTCTGGCTGGGCCACGGAGCACCACAAGAGCCTCCCCTCCCTGCCCTGTGGTGACAGGGGCCAGGAGGAGGAGAAGGATAAGTACCCCCCTCCCCCCCCCAGCACTGAACAGAGCCCCCCTCCCTCTGGGAAGGGGAAGTGTCCCCTCCTGGGGCTGAGCAGCCTGCACAGAGCCTCCCCTACCCCTCACAGCAGGGGGGTGGGGGTAGGAGGAAGAGGAGGAGGGGAAAGACTCCCCCCCCCCCCCAGCACTGAACAATGCAGCCCCGTCCCCCGCCAGGGCTGGGGCCAGGCAACCTGCACAGAGCTCCCCTTCCCACCCTTCAGCAATGGGGGTGGGGACAGAGGGAGGAGGAGGGGGAAGAGTACCCCCCAGCATGGAACAGAGCCCCCTCCCCACACTACAGGGGGCGGAGGGGGTTGGGGAAGAGTCCCCATCTGGGGCCAGGCAGCACTGCATGGAGCAACCCCTCCCCACCTCTCGGTGGTGGGGGAGAAGCAGGGGGAAGAGTCCCTGTCCAGGGCTGAGCAGCCTTGCAGTGCCCCCCCACCCTACCCCACGGCCGGGGGGGGGGGGGGGGGGGAGGCAGGGAGGAGGAGCAGGAAAGAGCCCCCTGAACAACAAAATGAGGCTCCCTCCCTGCCCTGCAGTGGTGGGGGAGAGGGAGGAGTGTGAAGAGTTCCCCTCTGGGGCTGGCCAGCCCTGTGTGCTGGAATTGCTCCCAGCTGTCAGGGAGCTGCAGTGGCAGGGGGAGGTCTCCCCTCCCCCCCCCGGGGGGCCCGGG